>NC_048898.1:10260913-10376588 GCF_011077185.1 Oxyura jamaicensis
GGGGGGGGCACTTCAGGAAATAAATTAGCATGCTCAGACTAACCCACCATATGCTTTTCCCCGTGAGCATTTATTTCAATCTACAGTTACATGGTATTCTTCAGAAGCTTACAGAAAATATTTGTCTGAACTGAAAGGGCAACACTGCTTCTCCTGAATACCAGTATACTAAGATTCTACAAACATTACCAGTAGTTTCAAAACTGTCTTCAAAACATACATAACCAATTTTAGTTTGTTTCTTCTTCTTGGAAAGAACTGGAAAAATGAATTGTGTAAAAGTTTGGTTTTATGTTAAATCCTAAAGCAGAAAAGGAACAGTTTGCAGCAGGTAACCACACAGAGAACCATCATGGCAAGCGTATGTCAAATGCTCATTGGGTGTTGATACTATCTTCATTCAGCATCAGAACTAAAAGTCTCTTCAGCACATTTTTCATTTCTAGTGATTATTGTTACTAAAGCTCATTTAAACATATACAGCTTTACCACACACCCTCTAAACTTTAACAAAAATAGTGTATCCAAAACATCCTTTCTAAGTTGCCTTACTTCTTTCCATCTGCTGCAACCTGTCTCCTGGATGTCACATTTATGTCACGTAACTTAGGTTTCCACTTCAAAAGCCTTGAGATCAGATATCCTAGACTGTCCAATTTTTCCAGATTACTATATACCAAATTAATTTCCATCCTTTGAGGGTTTTGTTTGTTTGTTTTTCCCTCTCTTTGCCAACCCATTTCTTAGTGACAGCTTGTCCAAAATTCTATTGCCTAGCTATGTTGTAAAAATGTATCCAAATATTACATTATTATATACAACACTGTTTTGCTCTCTTTAATTCTATGGAGTGGTTGACTCCCCCCAGACAGTTTCCTCAACTTACATTAAAAGTATGCTCCATTCATAGAAGAATTTCATTGAAATGGTGCTAAGAATCATACAACATAAAGTCATTTTGACTCAGGTATCAATATTCCTTTCTTTATACATCTCATAGGAAAGAAAAGGAAAATAATAAAAAGTAGCTGATGAGAGCTCTAATATCAAGGAAGAAGGTTTAGTCAAAGAAACTACAGTATTAACACTTAATATTTATCTATTCTTTACTCTGTCAAATACTGAAATAATGAATACTAAATCTCACCAACCTGTGATTTTGTTTATAACAATTACTTGTCAAGACCTATGGTTTCTTAATAATGCACAATATAATTATTTTGCTCGGTGTACAAACTAGGTGCCAGAATGCTTTAAGCTAATAGCAGTGGAATAAATAAATACATGAGTAAAAACACAAAGAAAGGAGAAAAACTAAAAATGACAGAGGAAGCATACATTCTCAGGGGATTTCTGAAGATGAAGACGTAATGAATTTAATCCAGATGTCAAGGATTCTCACAGCAGCAACTGAAAGGTGGTAAAAGGAGGAAGATAGGTAAATATCAGTAGTAAGTGACCAGACAAAAAAGAAGCAAGCATGGAGACAGCTGTTGCCAAAAGTCTGAGTGCTGTATTTTGACATGCAGAGTAAAAATATACTACACTAAACATACACACACATCATTTTCTAACACTCTCAACATTACTGCATTTTTAGAAATCCTGAGTTGTTTTTTTTAATTTTTTTTTTTTCCACAGATCACTGACATTTGAACCTAAAAGTGCTGTGCCATCTCTGTGTATAGGGAGTTGCAGGGAATAAGGTCAAGTAGGCAAATAAGCTGATGAAAAGGTTAATGCAGATTGCCAAAATATGCTTTTGTAAACTTCAGCAGGGAAGGTCTTGATATAGGGGAACCAAGACACAGTCATACACACACTCACAAAAGCACAGCAGAACAGTAAAGTGGACAAAAATGAAACTGCTCTGGAAGGAATGAAATCCCTACATACCTGAGAGAGAGGCACAAAGCTAGGGGCTGCACTGAAGTCAATGAAAATGAGGAAGAAGTAAAAGCGTCCATCAGTAGGAGGGAAGATGCTAACAGTACACAGCAGAGTGAATTCTTTTCTTGGACAGATTGAGCCATTATTGAAAATGGTCAAGGTTATTGCTAAATAAATGGTGTTTGAGGGGAGAGAGACAGCTATTGTGCTTAACTAACATAAGAGGGCATAACATATGCCTCCACCATCTGCTGTTCCCCTATTTGCAGCTGAGGTCAGCTCCTTATCCATTATCATTGTTGTAATCAATCATTTACTTTTAATTTCAATCTCTTCTTGGGCAGAATAAACAGAATGTTGTCCTTCCTTGGCACTACTTTTACTAGCAGTTACATGCAACTATTACATGTTTTAAAAATGTTTATTGTTGTGATACTGCTCCCAGAGGAGATTCTGTAAAACCATCAGTATGACACAGTTGGGTGAACAGAGAGGAAACCTGAACTCAGTGTAAGCAACTATTCCCCAAATGTCATCCCGCAGGATATGATGCTAAATAACTGCACAGGGAAGCATGGTTATACAACTCCTAAGAAATATGCATTTACTAATTTTCATAATATGATTCATAACATTTCACCAAGAGTCTTCAAAACTCCAAGGGTCTTTTATCAAGTGTTTAGCAACCTGAAACCAGAAAAACAACTTAAATATGTAACAGGACTATAAAAAAACATGCAATACTTGAGCTGACCATGTGTACTGGCATATTTCATGCACATCCAGCCTTGCATTAGAAGCGTCATCCCAGACTAAGGAAGCAAAACATCATCTAATCATCAGTACCAGTCATGATGTCTCCCTGGCATGTTACAGAAAAGTGTGGATTATGCATGAAACCCAAGCATCTCCAGATAAGTCCAGAGCACAATACCAGCAAATCGGCCTCCATGTTAATCAACAGAAAATGGGCAGAAATTAATATTTGCAGAAGTCAAAGCAATGTTATCAAACATGTGGACTTTATTTTGGAAGCTCAAATTTAAATCTCATGATTATATCTATTTAATGTTTAAGCTACTTAGTAATCCAATGTTAGAAATTATTTATCATGCCAACAATTCCTTGTCTATATCTTTAAGCTGAATCAATATTGTTGTTATACTGTTATATTAAATTGAATTAAACACAAAATATTTTTTAAAACCTACAAATGAAAATAATGTGTATGTTGGTCAAACACTAAAAAGTGAAAATGATACTATGCAGAGGACATTGCAATACTTATATATAAAAGATTACAACACAGGTGTATAAAAATATTACTTTGTGAATCAACCATCAGATGCCTTACTTCAATGTATAATTTTTATCACTAAACTGATAACACAATACAATAGAGTAAGTCTGTAATTTGGACAAAGAAACATTCTAGAAAACCTGTAGAATGTTATACTTGATTTATGAAATACACAGAAGTGGACAGAAAGTATTAGAATGCATTTATGGCTCAGTTTTCAGTGTTTCTGCAAAAGAATGGAAGTGATGAATTCTTGCAAATAATAGATGGCGAAATGATTTATCTGAGATACATTGATTTGCTTTCCATGTGAGATGAGAATTACCAAAATTTTTAAAGCTGTGCATGCTGGTAATCATTTGCCTTTTCAAACTACTCTTCACGTTAACATTCTTCTGGTTGTTGTTTGTCTTTTCAATCCATTTGTGGAAATCGTAGGTGCATTCCTATTTAACTCAAGTAATCAAATAAAATTTAAACACATTCAGCATGCCACACTTTGAATTTGTGATTATCAACTTGCTTTCTTTAATAAGGGGGAGGGACAGACAAAGTCCAAACCAAACCCAGACCTCAGAACACAAACTGGCTAGAAACAGAAAAAAAAATGAGCAAGACCATTCTGATACCCAAGCAATACATAATAAATAGGAAATAAAGGTGAGAAAAAATAAGACAGAAATAAAACTGAATTAACAAAACAAAAAGTATATCTGAATTTACTTCTAATTAATAAGAAAAATTGGGATTCTAAATGTGATTTTTTTCAACGCTTTCTACACTTATTTTTTCCTTGGATTGATAAAAAAAGTTCAGATAAAGAGGATGAAAAAATCAATTTCAGTTTCCAGTTCCATATGATTAAATGCTAACCTGTCAGTAAAGTCAACAATTATGCAAGCATCATGGAGCTGAAGTCAATGCTTGTGCAATCATATGACAACACTTCAGCCATATTAAGACTGAGTCTAACTTCAAACTAAAGAAAGATTAAACGCCATTGCACTTTATGCTCTAGCAAAATTCAGGAACCTATATTTGCAACTGCCAAAATGTTTCACGATATTCCTTTCTCTTACTATATTCTCATGAAAAAATCTTAAATGGGGGACTTTTTTTTCCCCTTCTATTACAGTTGCTCATGGAGACTTCATTGATATCTCCTCTGAGATTCGGTCATTATGGGGGAAGTATAAAATTCCTTTTCTGTAAAAGCATCCATAACTTCTTTAAGAATCAAAGGGTCAGTTATTGATATGAAATTTATTAGAGCACTCGAGCAAAAAGTCAATTCTTGGTACAGGGAAAATTTCAAGCCTAGAATACTTCTAAACAGAATGATATTGTAATTTTGGAACTGGCATTTAATGTTCTCCTGCTTCACCTTAAAAAACAAACACCTGTCTCTTCACAATACAGATTGCAGCTACTTCTAAGGGGTCTTGAATTAGGTCAGATCTCTACTGAGCTCTTATGCTCACAAAGGAATAAACCGTATCATGTATGAACAGAGGAGACAGAAAAGACTGTGAAAAAAGAATATGTTATAGAGGCTGCTTATTTTACAGCTGAATACAGAGAAACTAGATGCATTTCACAGACTTCTGGGGGTCAGTTTAAAACCTGTCAATCATATCAACCAACAGACCATACTCTCATACGTGTAACCTATTGGTATGACTGAACTGGAGCACTCAGTGAGTGTTGAATGAAACAGAAAGGAAGGAGGGTTAATGAATCCTTTTTGTGCTTCACAGAATCTCTTTGTTACCTGGAGGACTTCTATACAAATGCTGATGTAGTCAAACTCTGCTTGGTTAATAAAAATCAAGCAAGACAACAGCCTTGGGTGATATCACTGTAGGCAATTCAGATGCTTTGCAAGAACCTGGCACTGAAAATTTTATAGCCAATTTTATTTGAGCAAGAGCAGTGGAGAAACCAAACAAAACACTGAATCAAATCCAGAAAAACATGAAGCATTTCAGAGAAACTAAAGCCAAGAGAAAGAGAAAGCATTGCTTGATGAAATGGAAAAAATATGGGCAATGAGAGGAAAGGTGTTAACACGTGTATGTCTAACAAAATCACTAAAATCTACTTGTCAATCCTCCTTTCCCCATTAAACAAGAACAAGCATTACATAAAGAACTGATTTTTTTAAAGACATCAGAAATAAGCTCTTATAACTCCTTTTCTATTCATAATTATAATTTTACAAGCTTATGACTCCACTGAAATTACCTGGAATGCTAAAAATGAATATAAATTTTCAGTGAGGACTAAATTATTTAATGAAAATTTCAAGTGGAATATAACATTTAAAAACACATGCATAATTTTCTAACACCTTTCTGTCACAGAATTTAGATGGAATATAAAGATGTATTTTTTTTTAAAAAGTGCCTACATATAGTAAGAATATGCAGATTTTATAAAATAATTTTGAAAATATTGGAAAACGTATATACGCATATAACAAAAATATGATGAATATTTTGATGTGTTGTACAATAGCCATCATGATAACTTATATCATGGTACCTTCTATACTTTCTAATCTTCCCTTTCTAGTTCTGCTACAATCATAATTCATTTATCTACATTTATATAAGTATAAATAAAAATGTATAATTACATATTATATTAATCAATTAGTTTAACTGAAGCATGAAATTAAACATAATAATTTATATTTTGTATATACATGTCTCTCCACATAAGAACAGAAGTTGTATCTTATTCCAATGTACTTTATTGCAGAACAAAAAAAATAAAACCATGGAAGTTCGTGCCACCCAAGATAATGCTTTTCATTGAGTCTAGTCTAAATTCCCCCCAGCAAATCCTACTAGACAGCTGTTTCCCTGGTTTTGTATCTATTGCCATAGCAGTTATTTTATACTTAATGCATAAAAAAAATGTATAGTATTTAAACCCATTTCCCTCATTGGGCAAAATAGTTTTGTTTTTGGGCAAAAGTGTTTTTTTTTTTTTTTTTTAATACTGTAATTTTACTTTAGACACTGAACAGCTAAAGCAAGAAGCAAGTTCTATGAAAGCCTTAAGAAACAGAGTGAACATTAGTTTGTCCCATGCAAACAGTTCATCATAATCTTTTTTTTTTTTTTTCATTAAAAAGAATAAAGAAAGAGTGAAAAAGGAGTGAGAGAGGAAGAAATTTCCCCCAATAAACTCACGAGTTTGTTGAAAATGAGTAACAAACAGAGATTAGAGCATCATTTTGTATGGTAGGGAAGGGGGAAGCTGCAGGGAAACATGATGTTCTATAAACTGATAGCTGATAGAGGAAGATTTCCTTGTCAGAGATTAGAATTTTGATGTAAAAATGTACAGTTTCTGAAGTTTTCAAAGCTATGATTCAAGGACAATGTAGGAAAAGGGCAACAAGTTATGCAAGCAGCTGGAAGAAATCAAGTCAGTTTTGTAAAGCTTTAACATTAATAGTTATACAGTTACTTTTAAATCAGAAATCCCTAACTGACTAGTCCTCACTTTACTGTAACTTTCTATTTTCACACTTTTAAGTCCTCCATATTGTTATATGCCTTTGGTATTATCCCCAAAGGACTTTCACCAGACTATTAGAACAACACTTCAGCTGAATTTCTCCAAACACTGACTACTGCAAAATTGTGATGTGGCTACTTTCGCTAAGTCACGGATATATATAGCTCATGAAGCCATGACTATGTTTTCAAAAACAAATAATAAAATGCAGTTATGCTTAACATAGTGGTGTCTTTTTCTACATAGTCAAGTAAAAAGTGCGTGCAATTAACTGCTGTTATTTAATAGTGTATAAGGTTATTTGGTTGGATGATTCAGGGAAGAGCAAAGTTCTATACAATTACTTGATTTTTTTCTTTTCCCCATTTAATGAAAATGCCATTTTCCTTCCTTTGTGTTGCTGTTTGTATTTTTTATTATCTTACAGGGTTCTATTTTACTTTTACCAGAGGCTAATTGTTGAAAGTTCCTTTTAAGTCAAGATAGCATAACCTCTAACTCTTCTGTGTCAAAATGATTAAAATGTGTATATAGGTTCATGCTTTTATTGATTCTTGTAACTTGCTTGTGCAAACTTTTAAAATTTATTGCTATGTTCCTTCTACTTATTATTGCAACCAACTATTTATGCCCTTTCTCTCAGGGCCAGGTCTGAAAGAGAAAAAAAGTGAAACTAGAACAGCTTTTAAAAGAAAATACTTACAGCCTAGAAGATTTACAAGCCAGCAGCTACTCACAAAATAGACATATTTCTGTCGTGTTTAGAGATCAGCTAGCAGAAAATCCTGATGGAATGGACTTTTATTACACTGTGCTTGGATCTGCGCTACAGCTTCTAACCTGGCTGTAGCTCTTTGCCTAGATCACTGGCTACTGGAAGCTCCTTTTAAAGGAAGGGAACAGAAACAACTAGCTGGGGTGGAGTAGGGGCAATGCTAGTGATCTGAGGGGATTTTGCTTCAAATACATACTCATCTGGACTGAGTCAGAGGTATTAAATGCCTGGAGAGCAGGTAACTATCAGACAGGTCTCTCTGTAAACATTTTAAAGACTTTGGGACTGTGCGAACTATGAAGGGATTCAGGCAGGAAACTTGAGCTTTAGAGTCTTATAAATTGAATTTAGATGTGAAAGGTGCGAAAAGAATGAGAAATTCCAGGTGGTCACAATTGACCTGGCTGTCCTTATTGTCTGGCTACAAAAACAACCACTCTTTCAGTGACGAAATATTGGCAAATATTTGGCTCATTTGGCTCACCATAACATGTCAGGGTGTCTCTGTCGTTTATTGGTAGAATTGCTATTTGAATGCATGGCAGGAGATTGTCATTGGGTCTTTAAGAAAACAGTAACTTACACTTGTTATTCTGGTGATGCGTGACGATGCTCCTAGTTATTCTGAGAACACATCCTTGTCCAGGCATGCCCTTTCAGTTACAAGAGCAAGAGGAATTAGAGAAGTCTTTATGTGAATACTAATTTTATGTTAGGTGAACACAAAGACTTTTATCAAGAAGTTTTACTGAAGTTTGGCAAAGTTAATAACAAAGATCCCAAATATCTTCAAGCTGACAGACTGAGATTAAAATGCCATATATTTTTAAAGTTGACTGAGGATGATCAAGTTTGTGTGTGTGTTGGCGTCTGTGTCTTTATCCTTAAGAATTCCAGAACATCCTCTCAAAAAAGGAGGTTGTGATACTAACCCCACATATTGGCTTTTATAAATAAATCCTCCAGTGTTTCTATTTTATTCTAATTCCTGCATGTATGACAGAAAATGAGAGTAAGGACAGAAAATGAGAGTAATAACTATGCATCTAAGACATCCTCTCTTTAAGAATACAGAAAAACAGCTTTTCTTTTATGTCTTTTGATGACCTTTAGCTCTTCTAATGTCCTAAGTACTATTTCTTATAACGGCAAAATCATGGTAGAACAGACAGGATAATTATGATTTTCAGTTATAGTCCTTCTAATGAAGTAAAAGTTCTCAATAACAATAGTTTAGAATACAGTTTGGCTTCCTCTATGATTTTCTTTTAGTTTCTATTTGAAATTTTAGGTTAAATTTCTCATAAGAAAATATGAATTTTCTCTACTACATTTTTTTTTCCAGAAAGCATATGGAATGCCTTTTTTTTTTTTTTTTTTTTTTTTTTCCCTCTCCTGACAATGTCTCTTGATTCATTTTCATAGCTTTGGGCTGCATTCATGTCATATTTCTGTAGAATTAATATTTTTCTACAACACCATTAAAAACTTCCACAAAGATGTGTACATCTTCCAAGTTTTGTAAAAAAGTCGAAGGTACGTGCACATGTTTCTAAACAGCTAGAAGGACATGAGTGCTATTCTTTTCCTGAGGCTCAGAGGAAGACAAATTCAGGAGCATGTCCTCTCTATAGATAAAATGTGACAAAACACAACTGGAAACATTTTGAAAGTAATCAAAATGTTCCTTCCTCATCTTTCAAAACAGTTATCTTGACTCTAAGAAAATAAAAGACGATTTTTTCCTTCTGGAAATGGAAGAGAAATGAGGTGTTCATATTTACTATGAAAAGCAAGAATCATCTTTAATTCTGTAGGTCCAGCTATATTAAAACAATAAAAACTGATCTAAAATGACAGCCCCTATTTAAAACAAACTTATTTCTTTCCTCAAGAAAGAAAAAAGGCCATTGCCGTTCCCCTACCCATTTTCCGTTTCCTGTATAGGTACTGGTATACTCAGAAATAGAAACCACATAATTCAAATTCTGTATAAAAGCCCATTCTCCTGATATTTCCAGTCTGACCAAAAAAAAAAGAAAAAAAAAAAAAAAAAAAAGATGCTGGTAACCTAGAAAAATGAAATTCTGTGAGTTTTAGGATGGAGTATTAGCTGTATAGAACATCAACATCCATGAAAAAATGGAGAGGAATTAGCAAATTTACATGTTATTTTTTTCTAACATATGAGATGGGAAAATCACTGTAGCTCAGTGCCCTTTTCAGTAAAAGGGGATTATAAAATGATGTAGACTTAATGCTGTTACTTAGGAAAACAGAAAAGAATTTATAGCAACACTATTATATCAAACATTGAAAATTCTGGAGTATGCAACTTAATGCTGGTGGTAATTGTCAGATGTCCAGGGCTTTAACCTGATTAGTGAATTAAGAACTCAGCTTAAGAAAGTATTTTCTTCTAAAAAGATATTTTCTTACAAACAGCATATTACCAACACTTCCTCCCCCTACAAAGAATCTACTGTTTGTGTTTCCTTAGAAGAGCATATTATAGTCAAATCAGCCTGGAACATTGCTGCTGCTCAGTACTTTTTGTACAATAACTACTTTCATTGCCTAAGTTATACAGCTGTGTTTGAATGTATAAGCAGCTTAACATTTGTTTACAGATCCATCTGACCTTTAAGAATGTAGGAATCTTTTTCTGTTTCTCTAATTTCTTCTTAATATTATGCCATAAAGGACATGTCTTAGCAATAGTATCACCGCAGGATAAAAATGGTAAAATATTTCACATTACTTACATTAATTTCAAAAGAATTCTCAGGTTTCCATGGCAAAACACATTCATTTGCTGTTATTCGCAATATTTATTAATTTATTCAAACCCCATCTGAAATTCTATGCGCATGCACACACAAAATTCTACTAGATCTAAATGTACTAAACTCCCATAAATACAATCTTATATCACCATCATCTTGACACAATCCTATGCAAATTTCATGAATAATTATCTCAACAGAAGAGCTTAAAAAATGAATGACCCACCCTGCTTCCACTAAGAAGCCCAGTGAACAGATTTGAATAATATGGGTAAAACAGATATCAAGGAAGCTCATTATTCAATATTTTTCTTAAAAAGCCTCTCATTTATCTTCCCAGAATGGCTTTATATTTTGGTTTACAAAGTTGTTTAGGGAGGGAAATTTCAGATATTATAATTTCCATATGTATTTAACATGGGGATGCAACCAGTAGGCCTGTAAGCCCTACTGCTATATACATGTCACTATAAACAATGAAATTAGGCTGTATCACACCATAAGGCAGTTGCAATTACAGCTAAGCATTGATTACCCTGTCCAGGTGTTACAAGAATGAATGAACTGCATTCCTCTAGAAAAGATTATGTATGCTTCTCTGTTCAAATTATCTTGAAGATAGGGGAAAAAAAGGAAGAACCCCTGCTCTTTGAGTGCAGTATGCTTAAGCAGATGGGACTATACATATGGATGAAATAATTGAGATTCAGTATACAAAATGCACTATGCATTCTGCCCTCCCTGCAATTCAGAGATTTTACTTTACACTACGGAAGCTTACTCCTACAAAAGACAACCCAAAATAACTGCAAATAACTTTCTATATGTTAGTCTAAAAAAAAAAAAAGGAAAGAAAAAAATACCACCACACTTTAAAAAGGAAAGTAAGGCATGATATACCATAACTGTTTTTCAGCACAGTCATAGCAGGAACATAAAGGTGTTACTCCAAAACACAGTTTATGAATTAGCTTCACTCATGCTTATATTTTGATCTTTTACCTTTTATAACACCCTACCTTCAATTAAAACACCCATTTATAATTTTCTTTTAGAAGAAACTATCATCTTATGAGAGTAGATAGCTATTCAAGCAAACCAAAGTTATGGAAATTAGAACACCAGACAGGCTGCATCACATTTACTGAAGGAAAGGTGATATTTACTATTTTCCACTATGTTAATGACACTCACAGGCTTGCTGACAAACGTTAAGGAGAAAATTTAACCTTTAACCCAAGTCTAGTCATTAAAATCATATTTTGAAAGCCTTAAAATACATCTTTTTCCCATAACAACAGTATGCACCTTAATTATGCAGTAGCTATTGCAGTTGATCTTCCATTTACCTTGGCTCATAAAAATGATCAATCATAGTTTAGCTGCTACTGTACCTTTACTGAGATTTTCAATCATTTGTGTTAGTTTGCCAGTAAATGCAAGATTTTGTCTGAAATACAGACTTGGTAATGGCACATTTAATTATGACTCCAAATTATGGCTACATTTGAACATAGATTACCCTGAAACTCTAAAAAAAAAAAAAAAAAAAAAAAAAAAAAACAGGACAAAAGCATATTTTTCATCATCTATGATATTGTTAAGTGATCAACAAGCATTGTTAAAAGTTCTTGATCCAAGCTAGAGCCTCATTCAAAACCTGTTTCCTGCAATCATAATAACAAATGAACAGAGGATACATTCTCAAAAAGTCCAAAGCATTTTTGTAGAGATTTTATAACCTATTATTGGAACTTTCTAACTGAACTGAGGAGTTCAAGGAAAATATAATTTATTATGCAATTTTATAAGCTTAAAATGTATCCTATTAAATGACAGTGGTAACTTTCTTTAAATACCAGCATTTATTTTGACGATAACAGGAAAACATTTTTCTTTACCTACCACCAAGCAACTCTTAAAAATTTCTGATCACTAACTATGATTCCGCTGAGAAAGAGGAATTCAATAGACCTGTTAAATATAAATGAGATGCAGGCTTCTGAAGTTCAGCTTCCTTCTTAAAGTTTTCCTTCCTAATCACTCAGAAATTACAACTTTACATACTTTAAACTGCATCCATCATTTCAAGTTAATATACATTACATGAATGACAGAGATTTAACCCAAACAAGATGTCTGAGATTGTGTTCCTGTTTCTTCTTCTGGAAAACATATATTTGATTTGACTATGCATTTAAAAATTGATCTCCTGCCTGTCACTCACACTGGCAGCTCTGATTTTCTTTGTTTGGAGATTAATAAAAACTCTGAAGGCTCCTTATCCTCAGAGTGAAGAGAGAGATGGAAATAGATTGGCCAGTTGACATGGGTGTATTCCTTGGGTATCCTTGCTAAAACAGCAACCAAAGATTTTCACATGAACAGCTCAAATAAAAGCATTGTCATACTCCAGAAAATGTAAGTTTTATATTAATTTTCAAAATCACTTTCCAATTATATCTTCTGCTAAAAAGGTGGTGACAGCTATATTGCTTATCATAGTATACGATGAACTGTCACAATTCTAAGAAAGTCCATTGATATAATCAGACATATTCAACCTTAACTGAATGAGAATATAGAAAATATGTTTAGAATGATGACAATTTTAAAATCTGATCTTTTTCTTTGATACCACTTAAAACGCAGTAACCTGGTGGTAGTTTCATCTCCTTCAATTGAGATGGAGAAGGTGTGGCAGTTGGGGCCAGAAATTCTATGGTCCAATGATCTATCCAAACATATGGGTTGTGTCTGGAGACATTTCAGGCACAAACTATTGCTTCACTGGGAAATCTTGGGGGTGTCTTTCCTGGACAACAGTATATCATGGAAATTTGGACACTTCAGAGATGAGGGAACAAAAGGCCTCGTTAATCAAATCAGAGTGTTTAGCTTTTTATCACATTAAAATATTCTAGTTACTAACATTTTGAAAAAAAAAGTTTAGGTAAAACTTTATTCTCAAATAATTTTTTTGAGGAAAAACTTTTGTCTTCCAAATTCCATGGCAAGAGTCAGGGCTTTGAGTCAAGTCAGGTGAGCATATGTATTCCTTGGAAAAAGCACATAACTCTAAATATTTGGTTTGTGCACTGGCTTGTGTAAATGCCATTCATAAGGGTCTAACATTTCTCTGTGCATTTTTAAAAAGGTTAAATGCATAGTTTTACTAGGGATGGGACACCTATTACTTTTGTTCTTACAGATCTCCATTTTGAATTTAGTCTACCGTTATACTTGGGCTCCTTTTTTTTAGAAGACAACCTTTTTCTTCACATATTGTATAAAGGGTACTAAAAACTACTGAATAAAATAGATGGTAAAGGGATTACCTTCAACAGCTGGCCAAAGTGATTTCAACTAAAGTTTTTTTAATTGAATAATACTTTTTCAGCCAAACAGAAAAGATGCAAAAAGCAATAAAAAATTTCACTGGTTCATGGTGCGCTCTTTTCTTCTTTTAATGTACAAAGAAGATGCAAGTTGAAAATTGACCTTTTTCAATTAGTTAAATTTTACATATATGCAAGCATTCAGAATGTTTTGTTTTCACTTTAATATGAAGGAAGAGAACCCCCAGAAGCTCAGATTTGTCACCCAAAAAATATATTCTTCAACTGCCTCTAGTTACTACTCAATGTAGTGTTGTAGATTTGCAAAACTACTTGTGAAGAGGATGCCAAAGCAGGTTCTAAAAGCTTAATTGCTGACTGAGTCTGCTTGTAATAAGGCATTTCATTAAATTTGAAGCTGCACTGTATTTTCAACTGTTTGGTGTGCTGTTTGCCTCCAGGAAGTGGGGGAGGAACATGTGATTCAATAATTATTATAATGGTTAAAGATAGATGAGAGATTTTTCCGTCTCAGATGGGAGTCGGATAGTTAAAATTCCTTTCAAACCCTCACCATTAAGACTTCTGTGAATTTCTTGAATTTAAAAAATAAATAAATCTGAAAGGCATTCTATTTATTTAACTGCATTTCTTTTTGCTTGTACACCTACTTAGCCTTCAAAGAGAGATAAATAGAAAGTAACCTCAACATCATGAAGGAACACATCTAATCTGAAAGTTTTAAGCTCAGCTGACAACAATAAAAAGAGTGTTTGGTATGAAGATGCACAGTGATCAGACTGATCGGTTTGAGAAAGGTTCTGAAGAGCATTTGGAACTCACGGGAATGCGTATCAGTGATATGTACAGACCTATTTGAAAGTACATAAAGAGGAATGATAAATAGATAACAGCTGACTCAGAGGGATGATAGAGAGCACCATAGTGTTCCCCTGGGGAGGGAAGAGGGAGCAATAAAGAGAATCCCTACTGGAATGGTGATGATCATGATGAGCGATTTCTGCAGAGAATGGTGCTCAGGTGACCCTGTACTGCATGCACAAAATGGGAACATGCAGTGGACTCTATGAGAACGCTACACTGTGGGTACAACACTAATCAGACCACATATCTGTGACTCAATGCTGCAGTTTAAGTGATACTTTGTATGCACAAGGAGGGAAATCACAAGCAAAGAAGGGATTAAGTAAATAAATAAATAAAATCTCATGACGGAAATGGTCCCTAATCTCTCATGAGATCTCATTCACAAAAATGTTTTAGACATTTAACATACTTGAATATAGAGAATTTTATGCTTTCATTGCACTTTTCCCTATGAAAACAGAAATATAGCAGGCTTGATATAGCAGCAACAGGGTTCAGATACCCAGAAAAACGTGACAACAACTAATGCAAAGTCACCTGCTTCATGGGCAGAGTTGATATAAAAAACATTACAAATGTGTGGGAGTTCATGGATATATAAATAAAGAATAAATCAGATTTTGAAGGTTAATATACCCTTTGAATAAATAGAATTTGGGTGATCTCTTTTCTTCTGGTTTGCACCGATGGTGGTATCTCACAGTTACAAGGATAGATAAGTATTTTAAGGGAGCAATATCCATGTAAATTTGCCTAACATCAACAAGAATCAGGAAAGGGGAGGAAAACCAAGCTTCTGCTTTCAATAAAAAAATAAGGTGTTAGAAAAGTGCTTTTGTCAATACTCAGGCACAGAGAGTGTAAGATGTAAAAGCTCAAAGCACTAAACGCAGCAGTCTTTCATCACACAGAAATCCTGTTGAGGACCATGCAAGTCTTGCTTGATGAAAAGCTGATGAATTTGTCCCAGAGACATGATAAAGGAAATAGTGGTTATTTCTACTTGTTTCATATTGTCATACTTAAACATAAATGGGTGAATTTCAAGCACAGCAGGAGAGCAATAGAAAAACCATTCTATTGGCTTCAGTGAATTGCTAAGCAACATTTTGGTGTCTCCAAGTCTCACTTACAAGACTTTGCCATACCAACAAATAGAGAAACGCTGTAGAAGAGCTCTGAAAAGCCAACAAAAAGTGGAGAAGTTTATAAATCTATAAATCAGAATATAAGATTTAATAGCACCAGTGAGTTGGAGGCTTCTTTAAATAGCTTTCTCTGACCTGAGCCACTGAGAGACCTTGCAGCAACAATAACTGTAATACAAATAATAATGATACAAACAATACCACAAGTATTACTTAAAGGCAAAAGTATTACGTCTTTATGTTACAACACAAACATTACTTGAGAAGTTTCAGCTGAGAGTCATGATAACAGCTGTTTTTCACCAATTTTTAATTTCTAAAACAGCAGAAAATAATCACCCTTTACTAAGATTTGTTTCCTGAAATTAACCTGCTTTTAGACATGCCACGAGCTTAACAGGTAGATTTAAGCTAAAATGTTTTTCTGATTATTCCACCAAATCATAAATATTTTTAGGTTTAAGGTGAGAAACGTTTGGTTAAAAAT
This sequence comes from Oxyura jamaicensis, assembly GCF_011077185.1. NCBI lineage: Eukaryota > Metazoa > Chordata > Aves > Anseriformes > Anatidae > Oxyura > Oxyura jamaicensis. The sequence continues at coordinate 10,277,057 of NC_048898.1, forward strand.
AATTACATTACATTTTACTTTTTATTACTGTAGTTGGATTCCTTTTTAGAGAAACTTCCTGAGGAATTACTTAAATAGTTTTGATTAAAAAAAAAAAAAAAAAAGTCAACTTTCACATATGGTCTGTATCCAAATACCACTTTACAGTTACCCAACAGTATTACATCCCTATATCTGTTAAACTATTTGAAAGAGTAAAGCAAAATTTCACATTTACGTGGAACACTGCAGTACTGAGAATAAAATGTTGTCCAGGGTCACACAAAGTCTGTGGCACAAACAGAAAAGTCCTGACTTCCAGTCTAGTGCCTTCATGACAGGATCTTTCCAATAAAAAAGGAAAGTATCCTCCAGATCCACTTCTGAGGTTCTCCACAAGGTTACAATTGTAGTTATGTGCGAAGCTGGAAGTTGTGCTTACCATTTTAAATCCAGAAGCATAACACAAGGTATCATATTAGAGATGCATTTGACTTCATTCAGATCTAGTAACAATACTAATTTCTATGGTGTGCTTTCAAATAGCTACACAGAGGTATCAAAATAATACGTCTGGTTGAACAAGATATCTCTATCATCAAAAGTACAGTTAATATAAAGCAAATCCTGCAACTACCATCTTTCACTCATAGCACCTCCCACATCCAAAAGCAAGGAAGCAAGGACTAAGACAAAGTCATGAAGTATGTACTCCAAGTTTCATACTTTCTCAGACAGAAATTAAATAGCCCTTATTAGATTGCAGAATATTTCATTATAAGTAAACAGTTCAGCCACCTTTTTTTTTTTTTAAAAAAAAAAAATGACCTTATCCCAATGGCTTGACAAGTACTATTTTTACTATTTGGCACAATTACAATATGAAGAAACCATGAGGCCAAAGTTGTCTTCTAAATAACTAGATAAATTACTTTCTACATGCAAAATTGTTTCTCTGGATGGTCTCAAAAGCTTCTAAAACACACAAAAAAATACACCACATAGGCCACCACTTAAGGATTTTAAACAACCTCATATTACGTTCCAGGCCCTCATTCAGTCCTAACTTGGGATCAAAATGGTCAGATGAAAATTCAGGCTGGAAGGGACCTCAGAAGTTCATCTAGGGCTGCTTCCTGCTCAAAGCAGGATCAGCTATGATGCACACATCAGTGCCAAAGTCTCCTCTCACTTTCATTGATGCCATGAGCAAACAAAATAGTTGGAGACTTCACACATGAACTTAGCACCTTCTGTATCATTAGCAACTATATATATACATATATATTCGCAAACATCTAAAAAACACTTGCATATATGTGATGCATATTTTCAGTCTAAAACTCTGAATAGATAGGTACTGAATAAACTAAGAGTAAGTACAGACACAACAAAACGGTTTTCACATTAGCTTCTTAAGGCCTTTCAATTATAAAATTTGTTCATCTTTGGTAGCAGATTGTATATTTTGTATTTTATAGCAGAAATGCAAACATGTAATGAAGTGCAGACAACATTTCAACAACTTGTATGCCAGCTGTATTACAAAAATCCTGCTGTTGTCTGAGAGGATGTTTGTGAGTAACTGTAAATATATTGAAAAAAATGCAATTACTTTGAAAAGAATTTTCAATGTTAGTTTAAACACATTTTGACAAACATTACTTCCTTTTAGATTAATGGTGCATTTGTATAATACCTGGAATTCATGAATCATATATAACAATGGGAAAAGATTGAGTTCTCTGATAGATGTTTCTCTTTAGTCAGCAATAAGTGATTCAGATGCTAAATGATGAATGATTGCTGTAGCTGCCGTTCCATGCTCTGCTACAGACTCATTCAGCAGTTAATATTTTGGAACTTTCTCAAGCACTTATAAGACAGTTTATATTTCTAACAGTTGCAGGAACTATATTTTCCTTCTGGAATCGTCTTTCATTTGATTTTCCTTTTCCTTTTTAAATGCAGTATTTAAGGAAGGAAAGAACCATGCTTTCCACACAACATTAGAAACGAGAAAGGAAACAAGGAAGGACGAAAACAAGAAAGGAAGGAAGAGAAAAAAAATCCCAGACCTTAACCAACTTAAACAATTTCCATATATCATAACTTTTAAAAAATATTTAATATATTAATCATCTAGTCTTTAGGACTAATGCATTGCAAATTAAAAGAGGCAATTAAAACACACTATAAAGTTAAAAGAGAATATTAAACTGAAAAAAAAATACAGTATTATAATTGTAAAAATAGTTATTGATTGCACAACAATAATCTTATTTGTCCACCGAGTATATTTTGCCTCATAGTTAATAAGACAGAACAGAAACATGGAGCTTGCAATATTAGTTTACTGCTAATTTGGCACACTAGAAGCTATATCTAAAAAATATTAAATTTTAATTAAGCTGCAGGAGAAAACATTCCATTACCTTAAGAAATAGCAAGTACAGAAGGAAAAGATGCACTTTAATAACAGGAAATGACCAGGTTACTGTCTCTCTGTAATAATGTTTTGTGCTGACAGCACTTAAAGTTTAACTAAACTGGAAAAAAATTCACATGGCAATTCCACTTCCACATATATTTTTGCAAATCCTGGAACACATGCAGCTCACTTTGTACTGGAGCTGATATTTGATTTAAAGTCAAATTTTTATTTTACAAATTTTGCATTTTAAAGTCCTGAAAATTGTATTTGTTTCAGAACTAACTTTATAATTTACCTTTGATTGTAGGTACAAGATATGAATGAAGCTTGAAAAAAATAGCTAATAATTTTTTAACCATAAATGTTTAAAGCTGCTGATTTTGAGAATATGTACACATTCATCCTGCCATTGGACCCTAGACATTCTGTGTTCTCACCTTGTTAGATCTGGTTTGAGATGTTACATACTAAGAACACTCCTGAACACAAATAACGTCATTCTTGTGAATAATACCATTATACCAGCTTGAAGCCATAACCTATGCTAAAGAGTAATTTATAGTGTTGGGAACAGGAGAATCTTTTCTACTCTCGTCCCATTGATGGATGAGGTCAGCAAAGGAGATACATACAGGAACCACTACTTAAGCAATTATGGAGACTAATGGGGTAGATATAATCTGATATATGTATGAGCAGGTTACATTAATTTCATATATGCACAGACCATATGAGAGCTAAATAACCCAGTGATTACTGTACTTTTAATCATTCTGTTGCATTTATTCAAAGACAGGCTTGGTAGCATTATGTCTACTTTGCACGCATGCTATGAGAGCTAGAATAACTTGTTTTTACATTGTGAACATTTGGCTCAATAAAATATTTATTATGCTATAGGCTCATTTGATTTTCAGCAATCTTACCTGGCCTGTGAAATAATTTGAACAGAATGGCTACTACCAGTAAGCCCAGCTCCAAGCTCTCTTGTATTAGTTACGTACTGCTGTATGCTGCTGCTGGAGCTATATTACTTTTGTGGGTTTAATCCTAACTCTGATGACTTAACCAGACAGACTTAGGCTTTCATGCTTCTGAAGGTATGAAAATTGCTCCTGAACTTTTCAGGGCACTTGTTAATTTGTGATGGAAAAAATAAATAAATAAAAATAAATAAAAATAAACAAACATAAATAAAAATAAATAAACAATTTTTGTTTATTCAATGTAAAAATTTGCCTTTGCTGAATTAGGGTCCAGTGTGTTTTCCTTTCTGAAGTATCTCATCTTTATGAAAAAACAAAACAAACAAAAAAAAACCAACACCAACAACAACAAAAAAAGAGTTTAAAATGTTATCACTATGTAAACAATTATAAAATTTTGTAAATATTATGGGTTGTTCTGCAGCAGTTCCAAAAACATTTTAAACAAATGGATCAGTGAGTTTGCCATTCATCTTTCACCAGTCAAGAGGTGTGTCTAATCTGCTTTTTGAGACACACAATGGGAAGTATGTTCGACATATAGCATGAGAAGAAATGCCTTATTTGCTAAGAAAATACACAGAAAAAGCTAACTGAATCAATGTCATAATATTTTTTTGAATTTGTAATTTCTTGGAAAGGAATCAGAGGTCAGAGGAAAAGATCACTGTTACATTGTACAGGTAGAAAAAGTGAAAAAGAAAAATCTTGGTTTAGATTTTTTCAGTGCTAAATTGCATTGCTTTTTAATGAAATGATTACATTTATGGCATTATAAAGGTTTAGCAGATGTTTAATAGCCCAATTTAATTATTAACTTTTGCTTCTGGATAAATAATGCTTTGTCAAATCAACAGGGATGGTAGGTTTTAGTAAAATAGCTGATTATTTTCACTGCACTCACCATGAGGAGTTAACCCTTTAATGGCATACTACTAAAACAGGTTAATTCAGTGGACACTGATAGCTTTTCTGAAGCTACATTTTTAATATTTGGAAAAGAGAGAAAAGCAGCCAGGGTGAGTCATCACCTGGAACTACTGCTAACTCACCACTCAAGTGTATGGCAGACAATCAACATTCAGGTTATGAGCATCAGTACACACAATGTTTCAATGGCTGAAAGCATCCTTCAAACAGTAATGTAAGGTTGAAGTTAAAAAGTTTTAACCACTTTCTGAGTTCAGTTGCTTTCCATACTGCAATATCTGATAATTATTTGTGTTTATTCTCTTATCTGCACAAACGCACCTGCATCGGTGCAAGACAGAGACATTTGGAAGCCTCATTCCTTCAGACATTTAAACTAATTTACTTAAAAAATTTCTTACTAATTTCATTTAAAAATAATTCTAAATCTATTGTACTTTCAGAAGATTTTAGGTGAAAGACTGATATCTAAATGGCTGTAATATGCCTCTCAGAATCGCCTTCCTGCCTATGGGAAGAAAAATTTACAAGATGAGTGATGAAGGAAGGGGGAAAACATGGATACTGAGTTGTTTGGATCACCAGAGGACCTGAAAACCAGCAATTTTTGCATTATCTCAGTCAGAGCTGAGATAAAAATTTGATCCTTGATATCCACACCTTAATGGCAGACTCTAAAAAAGGCCAGCTGAGACACAGCTGAGTCAGCACTCCCCAGCCATTTTGTAACTTCCAGCTGGATGGTCCCTCTGTGCTCATAAGGGAAGTTATGCAGCTGGTAAGATGATAAATGGTCACTGTTTCAGTGAACATTTTTAATGTTGGTCATGGAAGAAAGAGGTTTTATGAAAAACACCTGTTTTAACCCTCAGTTCCTCCCTGGTCCCCTCTCATCTCCACTCCAAAATAAAAATCAAGGATAGGAGATGTAGGGAAAAACAGTTGAGGAGGACTTGATTTTCTTTTATAACTATTTTTGAGATCCAACTGTATACAGTTCTATTACTAACTTTAAATTATTTAGAAAATTTTGTTTTCTTGTATTAATATTTTCCAGCTTTTGGCTTTCAAATATTGTGCTGTGTGGGGTGAATACATCATATCATACCCATAAGGAAAAGTCACTGATAGAGGTCTGCATGCAGAATAGAAAAATCTGAACTTCTCTGCACAAAGATATCATAACATTTTCCAAACAGCTATCTGGATGAAAAGCTGGAAGCTGAAAATTTCATGTACTCCTATATACCAGAAAAGCACAATAACATTGTAAAAAGCAGCTAGTGCGACAAAATTTGTCTTCAGTGACAGTGGTTTAACGGAGATAAAGAAGGAGGATAAGAATCTTAATCCATATTTTAATGAAGATAAAGGTGATGGATAAAGAAGGAGAAGGAGGAATGTGTTCCATATCTTTCAGTATCAGTCGAGATAGTCCCTCACAGAGAGGTCATTATTTAATAGGAATGGTGACACACTCAAATTCCACTATACACAAATTCCAGTGAGCTCTCCCCAGTATAACCCACTCTTTGATTTCATCTTATGCGTCTGTAATAATCATGTAAAAATATTCTATAGGTCAATTGATGAAGATTTCCATTTATGTATAGGCTCCACAATGACTAAACACATGGTGGTAAAAACCATTACAAAGACTTCAATTTTTACCTTATAGGATTCCATAGAAATCAGTATTACTTTTTAGTGCTCAAGTACTAATGAATTCTTTGCATGGAGCACAGAAATATCCTTGTGCAGGATAAAGAAAGAAATGGCTGGGACAGAGCTGCCTGTGGGAAGGAAAATCTAGTGTTAGGAAGGACCACTTTCTGCATTCATGAGCACTAAGCATCACTTATTACATTCCTAGTGTGTAAAACAGAGAAAGCCAAGCTCCAGTGCTGTTACTTGAAATCCCATAAAAGATAAAGAGTCATGAAGTTATGGCCTTACACCCCACCTATCTACAGAAGAGCGTAAACCAAACTCAGATAATGTCTCCCACACTACTTTGTAATCATTCCTGTTCAAGTCCATTACCTGCAAGAGGGAAAACACATCTCTTCAGCTTTAATATCATGAACAATAGCTTAAAGTCAGATTCTAATCTTATGGACTGGCATTCAGGAGTTTTAACTGAAGATTATTGAACACAAGTATAGGCATTGACAATGCAACTCACTTTTCTGCTGAGATTTTAAAGTCAATACATCTTTGCCAGCTGCATCTGGAAGCACTGTAAGGAATTTTGAGCATTTGGATTCCTTTGCCTTCTCATTTCTACATCTGATCTTTATTCTGTATGAGAATGATAAAATAAATTAAAAGTAGAGAATTTCCATCAGTTATTATAAAGTGATGACTGTTCAACTTAATGAATTAGGAAAGTCAACACCAATTATTTTAGAAACAAACTAATGCTTAGAAAATTAAAGCCATATTTTACTTCTAGAATTTTTTATTTTTGCTGTCAGATGATGCTCTTATTTCTGATATTTTCATATTTTCTTCAGATAAAGTAGGTAGGAGGCCACACATTATTACTCCCAGTCCTTTATTTAAGATACATTCCTTGTTTGTAGGACATTATTTCTCCAAATCTTTCTAAGATCTGTTTCATTGCTTGTTTTTATATGATTTTAGTAAATTAATCTTTGGAATTACTCTTCCCCTAGCTCTCACTGTAGAAATTTTTGATGAAAAAATTAAACTACTTTTTACCTAGCTGCCAACAGCAGTCACAGCCACAACCTTAGAACCACAGAAGGACCTGCTGAGAGCTCCTTCAGCCAGTGTTTCTGCAACTCTTACTGTTATCCCAAGCTAACAAGATCAAAAACAGTGCCTGTACACTTCCAGTGGCATACAACTGGATACCATGGCTGCTGTGCTGACATAGTATGTCTAAAAGCTCCTTTCTACTATATTTTGAATACCTTCCATCACCCAAACTCAGCGAACTATTATCAACCATATTTTCAACCATATTTTTTGGTTAATGAATGAAGTCTGACACACTAGTATGTAGAAGATGCTGAATGTCTACAGTGATGCAGGTCAGCCCAAGCTCATTTAAACTAATGACAGACTTTCTTTTCATTTTGGCGGACTTTGAATCAAGATAATAGAAAAGAATTTAAATATATACATATATATATTTGTTTTTTTCTCCCCTGAATGAGAGCCATGAAAAGTGGCAAACGTAACAATGAAGTTTGGATATAAAGGTAAAGTCAGCATTATGAAAGATTTTGTTATGCATTTACACTCTTCATAAAAGAAAATAATGTATATCTCTGCAAAATAGAATCACATCAGGGTTTTTACGCCAAGTATTAACTTTCAAGTGCTCCCTGGTGGGTTTTGGTCAATTTCTGTGATAAAGATCATTTATAGTACCAGAAATCTTGTGGGCATTTTTGGAAATTACAGACCCCTTCTTAACAATACTGATGAACATAGATACTAATACTTTCTCCCTTTCTTTTTATAACTATAAATTTGAATTACACTTGTTTTACTTAATATATTTTATGAAGCTACAAATTGGAACACTTTATTTAGGTGAATAAATTAAATGAATTTATTTTTAAATTATAAAGCAAAATATGAATTAAACACGATTCATTTATACACAGAATGTGGAGTTTTCCTATTGTTGTTCTCCACTAAGTAACAAAAGCAGCATTGCCAAAGTGCTAAAATATAGTTGTGCAGAATGTATTTCCCATTCAGCAAAGCTTATCATAGTAAAAAAAAACAACCAAGCAACCATATTTTAGTTCTACAATTAGTAATTCTTTTGCATGCCAAATGATGTGCTTATTTTTGATTGTAGGTAACGTTTCCCCTATGTGATGAAAAAAAGATTCCATATTCAATAAAAATCCCAGTGACTTCAAAGAGTTTGGGATGTTACTATTCCTGTAACCAAATGATAAAATCAAAAGACCAGTGTTGTTATTGAGGTGTCACTGGATTTCTTCAGTTGTAACAGACTTTTTTGTTAATGTATTTATCCATAGGCAGTTGCCTAGATAGCAGACAACAGTGCAATGTGACCGGGTCAGTCCTGTATATCACAATACTAAAACTTATACTTCTCATTCTCAAAACCCTGTTTATTCTCAGTTCATTTATGTCTCCTCCTCTTATATCCCTCCCTCAAGCTAGAATAGTCTCCAATTTTTCATATGTATTTGTCTTTAAATACTCCTTGAAAATCCATGCCATCTTTGAAATCTTTCTGTGCGGATGTACTCTTGCATAGGATATGTATAGAGTCCCATGCTTTCCCTTCTTCCATATGCTTGATTTGAGACTAGAGGAGACAAGGTCGTTGAAGGAGAAGTCTTGTCATATCTGTTCCAAAACCTTCCGTGCTTGGACGGAGTTTTATAGTTATTTAGAGTAGACTATTGACCCTTCAGATTTTATCTCAGTTTTAATCAGTGTTCATGACATATTATTATGTTTTAACCCCGAGATGCCTCCATTACTCCAGTTACCAGTGTTATTCCAGGCAACAATGTCATGTAGATTTGGAATCCTGAAATGAATAAAGCAGGTGGAATATGTCTGAAATTAAAATAAATAAATAAAACAAATAAATAAAATAAAGTGAAGAAACTACAGGTTTAAACAGGAAAAAAAAAATAAATCCTGTCATTTTGTCACAGTTTTAATTTAGTTAGAGAAAATACTCCAGTCATCAAGTCTGACACTTACATACAACTCTGAGCTGGACACAGGCAATCTACAGAGATATAACCATTTTAACTGTAACCACATAAAGACAGATCTTATCAGAAGTACCAGTACACAAATCTAAACTACCATTAAAGCCTACCGAACACTTGGTACAAACAACAGAGAATTAAATATTTGAGCATAAAATAACCGTCTAAGGATACAGTAACTGCTAAAAAACAATCATAATTTGTTGGAAATCTGAGTAATGATAGCTGCATCCCAGTCAATCACATTGTCACTTGGCATGAGCCCAGATGACCAAGAACAACAGGAGGAATGCGCTGGAGGCTTATTTAGCCACCTTTAGATGGTTTCAGTTTTAGAGGACAGTCTTTAGTATTTCTTGAAATTCAGGACTTTGAAAGAGCTAGAAACCCCAAATCTCTTATTACTAACCTCGCTCCACAAAAAGAAAAGAAAAAAATGGTATCACATGCTCTATTTGGCAATACTATTAAAAATACATGATCTGTGGAGGAAGAGAAACATCATGCCAGGGTGATCAATCTAGCAAAAATCTGAATTCATACAAACCAAATCTTCTGGAGATTGAAATACAATTTGGTAAATAAGATTGCATTTACAAACAGTAAAAATAAGACTTCTTGTAAACCTTATTTTGTGATTTATCTTATTATATGAACCTTATTTTGTGATTTATCTTGTGAACCTTATATTGTGAACCCTATTGTTAGACCTTCAGGGTCTAACAGTAAGGAATAGAATTCACATTACAGACTTATATGATGTATTTTGGTATTTTAGAATAGTATTCAAATACTTAGACAAAAACTATCAGAGATACCTGGCAGCCATTGTAAGCGCAAACTAATATTCTAACCTTTCAAAATCACAAGCCGTTCTTCTCATACACCATAAGGACTACTGGTACACTTGCTTACATCTTAATGCAATGGTTGCCTAAGTGACAATAATTTACTTCAAATCCAATACAGAAATGAGAAATTGACTATTTTGACATTTATTGTAAAGAGACTGAATAAATTATGCTGAAATTTTAAAAGAAAAAATAAAATCCATGCTCTAATTGGTTGTACCTCTATTCTGCCCATATGAGAAAGATGGAAGGGAAGCATGAAATCAAAACCTGTGAAAATACCTGTGACAAAAATGGATCTAAAATTGGTTTAGGCTTATTTTTCATTTTAAACCACACTCTTGTTGCCATAGGTTCACACACAGAGAGTTCTCCTTAGTTCCAAGCCCATTATGCCAGAATCTCTATAGTGATTACCAAAACACAGCAGTTGTTTTCCCAGTAATGGCTATACTGGAATATCAGAAAGGGGAGGAGTCTATCAAATATTAATAAAGGAAGAAGCTTAAAAAAAAAAATCTAACTTCCAAATAGTACAAGTGATACAGGGTAAGGGAGGACAATATAGGCAGGGTTGATAGCAGCAGCCATAACTTAAGCTTTGCGGCCATTAGTGTTTATGTTGTATATTAAAAGGTTTATCAACATGCTGATGAACTGGTAAAATGTGCAAGCATCCAGTTTATTCCTCCTTGTATGGGAGCTCACAACCACAAATGCATGTTTCAGCAGAGACTATTTTAAAATAGAGAACGTTATTTCAACAAGCAGAGAATGGCAACAACAGATTTTTTATTCATTGGTATAAGTGGTAAACGTATCATACTGTAAACATTTAGCTACTATGAACAACTTAAGTAATCAAAGCTGCACTGGAGATTTTATTGTTTTAAATTATTTGAAAAGAATTTATTCTATTATACTAACTTTTGCATTAATGTAAATGAAACTAATAAGTTGAAACTCAAAGTTATGTAAAAACAGAAACATAACACCTTTTAAGCTTAGAGTGTCAATTCTGCAGGCCATACATTCCCATATTTGTTGAGTTTTATGATTTAGTGTGCTACCTGTGCTATAGGTGCTGCCCACGTCCATGACACTGTAGTAATGGCTTTTCTGACTGGGATATGCTGCCAGCAGCCCTCTGTCCTCAACTCACCTAAAGCCATTCTAGAAAGTGGCCATGACTGGCCCCCTCACTTTGCAGACATGTTTTAACACCTTAATGAGACCTACTTAACTATGTGCTTTAGTATTCTGTTTGGTCCAGTCAGGCACAAATCAATAGTTTGGGGATCTGCTGCTTTTTGTCTATTAATCTGTCCTATGCTCATAGGCCAAAATATGTCCCTGAAAGAGTAAGTATTTTGAAGTATTTCAACAGTTGTTTCTGAACCATGTACTGACTGACTGACTGCATGTGTTGATGAGACTTGGGGACATTCATAGACTCTGTGTATGGGAACCAACAACACAGTACGTGTAAGTGCAATGCTTAGGTAGGGGAAAATGTAGCCTAACTTGGTGGTGTCAGATAACCCAAAAGAAGTAACATGAGATGTTTTGAATCTTCTGAATCTTCACCGAACTGAGCAAAGACCTAGTTGTAGATCATCAGAGCTGGCTATTTGAAGCCATTCCAAAAAAAAAAAAAAAAAAAAAAGCACCATACCAAAACAGAGATATGGGGGTACAAGCTTTTACAGAACTATTTTAGATGCTATTGGCTATTAGAGATCTGGAAGACAACTTTATCACTCTTGGCAACTCCACATTGAACAAATACACAGTATCCTCATTTAAATATGTATACATACGTATATATTATTCTTAGAGAATACACTCATTTGCCAAGAACAGAGAAATGGTAACAAAAATCAACAGGTTTCCATGCTCTTGGTCTGCCAGCAAAGACATCTACGAACACCAAAGGAATGAGACAAGTACACAGTGCTAGACTGCAGAAGAGACGTATGGATTTCTTACTTGCCAGACTTAGGTAACTTGGTATCATGGCAACTTTAGAATTACAATATAGAATATTATATATATTATATATTGAATAGTGGTGTTCCATTTAGGTGTATTTGGTTTTATATTGATTTTACCAGGTTATAATGCTTGCTTGAAGGAGATTCTGTCTTGCTTCTTCTTGGACTAATGAGGCCATACGCCACCCTCGAAGGATCTAGCAATATAAGGTCTACCTATTATTAATTACATATTAATATACATATTAATATGTATTAATTTCAGAAAGATGGGGAAATCAACATTTAGAATGTTAAAGACAACACTATCATTTTGATGCCAGTCAAACCAGTGGCATCTGTCACTATTGATGAGAACAAGCATCTGTGCAAGTTCAAGGCTCCCTAGAAGACTACATATCCAGCCTTTTATTTAAATGTGTGTGGGGCATAGCTAATGGGAAAAAAATACATGGCTCAACAAATGCAGTCACATAATACATTGAGGACATAACATGCCCTCAATGACAAAGAACAAAGTATAAAAACCACCAAGGGTTTGACTGAATACTGTCATTGGTTTGTTTAATTCTCTGCTTTGTGTCAGGACATCAAAGTCAGAGAGAAAAAATACGCATTTTAAGATATTGCTGATTTTTAATTGCTAAAACTTGCTATTCCATCACTGTTGAATTGTAATAATGATCAGGGCATAGAGCATTACTTGAAGAATTAATGACCACCTGAGGTTAACAGCCCACGGCTAAGCCTAGAGCCTTCAGCTTTCTCAGAGTCATTAGTCCCCAGAAATCATCCTGTACCTTCATCATTACTTCCAATTTAAAAAGTGAATTCTCTCCTTTTAATTTTCTTTTCTCAAACTGAAAGTACTTAATTAGACTTTGTCATTAAATCACATCTGCATTGATTACCTAGGAAAAATAACAACAGGAAAATTAAATTTGCCCATGTAATCACTAAATCCTGATTAAATATTTGTTATAAACATTTCATTTCAATTAAGACTGCATAGTAAGATCACATTCAGCAAAGAACAGTATACAATTAAAAGATGTAACATGTCCTGGCACATTGCTTTTATTTTCTTCTCTCTTTACTCCTTGCTGAACAATGTTAAATTTGTGAGAAACTTCACAAAGTTTTGATTCCTTTTCATTGGACTTTTCATATATAACAGTAGTTATAGAAATACACAAAATTTCAATGAACTGATAATGGTATACAGATTTAAATAACAGTGATGAAGACTTTATTAAAAGAACCACGTTATCATAGAACTACTTTCTTTTAAAAAGGTAAAATAAAGAATTGAAGAAAATGTCTAGATAAAATTTTGGATATTAATCCAAATTCTCTTGCTGTAGTCATGACTGTGCTGCAGTCATCTCAAAAAGTTACATGTTTGTCTATGACACTGTTCTCTATTCTAATCCCATAGGATAAATTTACACAACAATTGTACAGTACTATGATTAAATTAGTCTTTGGTGAGGTCCATTAGCAGCCACAGAGAGGATGCTATACCTTAGAGCAACGTGTGTTGCAACGCCAGGTTCTGAATTACAGTGAAATTGATCGATTGAAACAGTGATGTTATAATGAACTTAACTGGGAAGTCCAAAGCTCGTGTACACTGATCTTAGTCAATTTAGTTATCTCCGCTACTGATAAATACATGCTACACTGACACACTGACATATCAACTACAGACTGACCTTCAAAATTTTGAATAAACACTCCATTTGTTCCCAGCTACCTTTTGTGCTTGTGTACCACTGTGTGCTTGTGCTAAACACATACAGCTGTGCACAATCTACCCCTCCAACACACAAAATTGGAGATTTGAGTCTGAAAAATCCCACTATGACCCACCGAAGTGCTGTAGCTCAACAATGGCTATAATTCATGAGTAAGAAATCTAAATTTCAGAGAGAGAGGAAGACAATTTATTACAGCTGTATGAAAGTGAGAAATTCTTGGGAAAAAAAGGCTACAACATTGTAAGTTGTAATTTGTACAGCTGTAAAGTTACAGTTTTAGCTGTAAATTGTAATTGCTTAAAATCTCATCCCCCTACTTTAAAGTACCAACTTCTGCTTTTCAGAAAAAATAAAAAATAAAGCAAAAAGAAGCTACAATTTTATGGCAGAAAGAAAAGGGAGAGGGAGAGAGAGCAAGAGAGAATGTGTGAGAGAGGGAGAGAGTGCAAGAGAGATGCATAAATGATTCTGACCTGATGAAGAGTATTTGTAAAAGACAAAATAAGGGTATAAATCATACCCATTGAAAGTAGAAGCCAAACCACCTTGAAATAATTGTAACCCCACAAGGAATTATTAATAGTCAATAGAATGAGTGTGAATGTTTACAGACAGGGAAAACTGACTAATCAAGGAAGAAAAGAGAACTCTGCTCTGTCCACACATTTACAACCACACTTTTTAGATATTTATATCAGGCTCAGGGAAAAAAAAAAAAAAAAAAAAAAAAAAAAAAGGAAAAAAAAGTCATACAAATAGTTTATGAAGTTTATGAAAACACTTTTTTTTTTTTTCTCATAAATCAGCTAAATTATAAATTTAATTGAAAATTCCATCTCTTATGAGGTCACATGATCCGGTCAGTTAGAAAAATTATTATATGATCACATGAACAAAATACTGTAAGGCAAAGTAGACTGTATGAATCTAAGGAACGTCAGGTGCCCTACTACTACTCCACAAATTATCCCACAAGAAGCACCTTACACATTAATGACTCTAGGGAAATAGCACCTGCCAACTCTGTGCTTACTTTGCATAAAAGCATCCACCTAGGTAGTAGATGAAGTTCAAATCCAGCTTCTATTGTTCACATATTGATACAAGTAACCAACAAATTCATACAGTTCTTTCTTGCCTCATTCTCCCCAGCCAAATAATCCTTCTTCAAATAAATTTTAATTCCTATATTTCGGCCTGGAAGAATTCTGGCATTCTTGTCTTTTTGTAATATGAAAAATTTTGTGGCAGTAGTAGAAATGAAGGTATTATGTAGTATCACAGTAGTAAGAGTGAGCAATAATAATATCCTTTGCACAGGAAGCCTTTCTAATTATCTTTGTTTAAAAGTAGCTCTCAAAGCCTTAGCTAAAAATTCTAGCAGCACAGGCAATACCTTACCTCCTCTTCAGTGTTTTTTCACTCCAAATCACCTTCATTGGTTGAAAAGCTCCAGGGTGAAAAGTATCTATAACAGGGCTATACACAGTGCAGCTCTAAGTGCTCCAGGTAGAGCACTTGCACCTGCTTAAATTGCTCTCAGGCTCCCAGAGTTGTCATGGGCCCCCATTTCAGTAGCTTCACACTCAGCAAACACACTGCCAAGTACACCAGTGTCCTGCACCTCTAGTTCAGGTGCCACCTCCCAAGTAAGATTTGAGCTGAAGGAGCCTGAGACAGTGCCCTGGTAGTGTGCACCAGCAGCACAGGCAGGCTGGAGTGCAGAGGCTGCCCATTCAGTCTTGCTCTTGCCCCTGGTGCGGTCTCGATAATTCCCTCATGCTCTTGGGGGGGGGGATGGCTCACTGCCCAGAGCCCTGACACAGGGAGGCCCAGCACAGCCAGGCACAACACTTGCACAGTGAATGCCTCAACTCCTAGAGTTTAAGAACAGAAACAGAAGGAACTTAAGACACAATAACAGTACATTCTTTTTCACAAAAACCTGAAACCGACCCTAATGGTGTAACAGTGTTGGTTCTAATCAGCCCAGAGTTAAATATGTTTTGCTTGGAATACAAATTATCTGGAGCTCCTATTCATTGCTCATTTCATGTGTTCCCTCTTACTATATAGGAAGAAACAGCAAAGGGTATTAAAAGTCTAATTTCATTAATTCAACCCTAATTTGTCCCTGTCCATGGCAGGAGGGTTGGAATGAAATGATCTTTAAGGTTCCTTCCAAGCCAAACCATTCTATTATTCTGTGATTCTCTGCACCAATATACTGCCAATTTTTCCCCAGGTCTCTGTCACACCCTGTAACAATGCACTCAATCTCCTCAAAGTCCCATCTCTTCAACTACTGGCCTAAGCAACCAACTGTGTGCACTGAACCTGCAGGGAAAAAAAAAAGAAAAAAAAGAAAAAGAAAAAAAAAAGAAAAAAAAAAGTTTCCTTACCTCTACATAGAAAATGACCTATGATGTTCTTTTGTATTATAATTATTTTAGAAGTTTCATATATTCCTGAGTTTCAATTCAAAATATTTGCCTGTAAACTCATAAATTGGTATAATTGGAGTGTATTAATATTCAGAAAAATTGGTCAGTATACAAGCATAATTGAAAATATCAATAAATATTTAAAGATTTCTTCTCCTTGTCTCACTTCAGCTACTCTAACATGGAAGCAGATGGAGCAGCATAAAACCAACCACATGTGATCCTAAAATATACCTAAAAAATTTCAGGTTTTCTGAATGTTTTATTGCTCCTTCCAAGTCTTTTTTTTTTCCTAAAGCTTGCTGCTTGCTTTTTCAGTGGCTATATATAGACTGTAGAAAACATACAAAACATCTCACCTTTTTAGCACCTTCTCTTTAATCACAATAATAATGTGAATCACTCCGGTAAGAAGGCTGACATATGTACTCACTACCATGCTTACGCTATCAAATCAAGGACCTCAGAATTATTCAAGCAGGAATATTCTGAAAGAAATGATATGCATTCTACGTGGTGTCAGTAAGTTACACACAAAAAATATTTCAGCTAGGATCTCCTGGATGGTGTTTGTGAAGTAAAAGGAATGTTACCTCCAGATATAGCTGGCTATTTAGTTAGTTATTCATTTAAAGCTTGTTGCAGCTGCCAGATGGTGTTGAACAGAAAAAACTGCTACACAGAATAGCTGAATTTTTACCAGGTAAGTGTGACATTACACACAGCATTTTTATGCATTAAGATGCCTTAGGCGAATGATCTAGGCATATTTGGCTTAAAAAAAAAAAAAAAAAAAAAAAAAAAAAAGACAATGTTCAGCATGTTGTGTTGTCTTTCACACACAAAATTATAAATTACAGATAGAAACAACTTTCTCTGAAAAATTCCCCATCTGATATAAGCAACAGAACCTACTAGAAAAAGAAAAAAAAAAAAAAGCCTTTACACAGCCTGCCATCATTTAAAATATAGCAAAGCCTATTGCATGGGTTGTGTGTATTTAATAAGAATAATAAAAGACAACATCTCTTTCTAGTCTTAAAGAAATAAAATAGTTTGATAGACTGGATTGTGGATTCCTACATTAACACTTAAAGAATACAATTCAGAGGACCTCACATGACAAAACACTCAAGTCTTTGGTTTTGTTCATTTTTTAAATAAAGGAAAATTAAAATTACAGGAGTCATTTTTAGATGCAGTAGGAGGAATGAAATTCACCAAGGCTAAACAAAACTCCAAACCTCAGAATCTTACTCTTGAAGAGAGAATGGGGGAAACTTTCATGGCCACATATGGTCTCATCTGAAAGAGCACTTCCCACACTAAGCTTCCCACTAGTACTTTATGAAACACTGGTTCAAAGCTGATTCAAAAGAAGGGTGACCTAGTGAGTCACCAGTATCATTTAAGGAAACATGAGAAATACCTCCAAGACCTCTTGCCCTACTATTTGATCTGAACCTCTTTATAAGTGCCCTGTCTGAGATTGCTTGCATTTATTCAAACATTTCAATTGTTTTTTTTTTTTTTTTTTTTTTTTTTTTTTGTTTTGTTTTTGTTTTTTTTCTGATTTTTTTTTTTGAATGGAAAGCATACTTTCTATACTTATTATGAAAGCAAATGAGAACCCTTATTTTCCGGTACTTTGTAAGCACAACTATAGTGATAATTTCTACACTTATCTTCTGAAATACTGGAATTCTATCTCCGTAAATAAAAAATACCATATCCTGTTTATACATTAGCAACACAGGCGATATTCCCTTCAAACAGAGCAGTTTAGTTTCTTGTTAAAGTTTACTAACCTATGTGTGTTTTTAGTACAGAACCAAGACAGAGTGAAGTTCTTGCAACTTAGCACGATTAGGCATTTGTGAAGGATATATACATTTTTAAACTTCATAATTAAAGACTTACTCTCTAAATAGATGAGGACTTATGCATGTTTAAAATGAAATTTACACATTAAACATTTCAAGATGATCTTTCATTTCTTTAAGAAATTAATTCACTGCTAATGAAGGGTGAAAGACTGACTGAATCATTCATTAATTTCACCTTTCCCTCTTGATAAGATCAGCAGAGCTACTACTTCTCACTTAGAAGAATATGTCAGGGGAACAAATCATTTATAATAACTCAGTGAAATGTATAATCATAGTAGTATTTACAAAATGCATTAGCTAGAATTGTACTGAATCACCTTCAGGTTATTAGAATAACTAATTAATGAGCCTTTCTAATGCCATATGGGCATTACCTGCAAATATGTCAGAGATTCAAGTTTAAAACTATTTTAACAATTAAAACTTCTAAAAACGACCACATGTAGATTCTGATTTTCAAGAAGAAATACATGAGCTACTAATAGGCCTAATCTACTGAAAAACAAACAAACAAACAAAAAATGCATATGCAAATTAGCTCCTTCTACACGGCTTTGGAAAAAGAAATAAACAAACCAACCAATCCTCAGACTAACCTGATGATTATTAAATAACAGTGTGCCTGAAAAGAATGGGAGAAAGGAGTTGGGAAAAAGTCCTGTTCGAGGTGTCCTCATTTACATAACGTCTTTGGATGTAATTCCAGACTATCTTTGTTTTTGGTTTTGCATGTTTGTTTGTTTATTATTATTTTGTTTTATGCTATAGAGTCTGGTTTCTACTAGCAGCATATCAAAAGTCTTTTTAGAGAATAAAAATGTCACTTAAAAGATTCAGCTGCTTTTCCCAGAACAGACTGCTTCCTTGAATGTTTGTGTCAAAAGACAGAATCAGGACTAGATTTTTGTTTTCTACTGAACCTTGGCAGACCATGCTGGAAGGCAGCTTTATTACATGTTTTACTAGCAACTGAGTTCCCAGTAGCACGGTACTGTCAGGAACACTATTATTTGTTCAGATAATTCAGTGTGAACCACTACAAGGTAAAAAGTCCTTACAAATCTATATAATCTCATGTTAAAGCAAAAACAATCAGAACCCAAAACAAGGAATCAAGTAATAGTTATAACTCTCCTGCTGAACTGTATACCAATTTGGCAGATATCCTTTTGTCATCTTACACAAATACAAAATTCCAAATACGTATTTTCAAATATTCGAATTATCTATCAGGATAGCGTTTACAAAGCTAACACACAAGCCTGGGGAAAAAAGTAAAGGACACCAATGGAGGAGGTTATGCTTGAACATGTTTATGCTTTGCAATCCTACTGTCCAAATCTTGACAAAAACTGGGAAAAACTTTAATTGACTGGCTTATTCTAATGGAATCCAAGAGTTCCAAAGATAGGTAAACTGTCACTTTTAGTAGCCCAGTAATCTAAGATTTATACCTAAGAGTAGACAACATTCTACCTTTTATACTAAAATCTATGAAAGATGAACAGACACCAGACAAGTATGTTTTTGTAGATCACCATAAAGCAATGTTCCACAAAGAAGTATTTGTACAATGGCAAATAGATGTGTATAAATAACAGCCTATAGCTCTTTGTGTACATTCCTTACATGTAATTATTACTGTAAAAGGCAATACAATTAAAGGTCTTCTTCATACCTGTGGAATTTCACAGGCATTTTGTACCTGTGGTAATAGCCTACACATTTACCTAATGCTATTCCAGCAAGAACACATCAGAAATATATTATTTTCAAAAACAGTCTATTCAGTTTTTCTTCATTATTAAACAACATGCTTTGCTTTGATTTTTTGACAGTTTTCCTTTTAACTACTGTTTTGCCTTCAGGTAATACATATAAATGCAAACATCTATTCAAAAAAATTGCACAGGAAGCAACAGCACATACTGGACTATTGTTTATAACCATGGGAAATGAAGTCTTGTCATGTTCTTTAAATAAAATATCAATATCTTGTTTTCATCTAATAGTAATATTACATCAAATATGAGGGTCAGAAAGGCATGTATATCTACAACAAAAAATTGAATTGAATTTTAGTTGTTATAATAAGCATTGGAACACTTATTTTGCTAATATTGGCTGCAAAGAAGAAAATTTGAAAGAATGGCACCCTACCTCATTTTATGATAGAGACAAAAGTTTATTGGAAGATTTTATCAGAAGTCTGAATGCACTCTGATTTATGTAGAACATTCATGCAGCTAGCTGTAGTTTATTCTAAGTGGAAATATGTTTGTAGTATGAAGCTAAGATTAAAAAGTCACTCAGAAGAACTGCCAAATATGAACATGAGATATTACAGCCATTTGGTCAGAATAACCTTCCATATTTACTCTCTGTAGAATCAGAAAAGAAATGTAAAGGAGACAATAATAGAAAAAGACAGATTCTCCAAGAAGACCTAGGATAAGATGAAGTTAACCTAGATGAAGAATTTTGTAATTTTTATTATTGAAAACTGAAATTCAATGCCATAATTAAAATGTTCTATTAGATTACTAGAAATTGCCACAATAAAAATAATAAAAAAAAGATTAAATATCTATAGTCACAAGTGAGATTCCACATACTTTTATTGTATACAGGAAAAAAAAAAAAAAAAAAAGGCATGCTAATTTTAAACTATCTTGTTAAACTGTGTTAATAATATTATGATTACTTATGGTGTATTTATGTAGATCATTTAGAATATCCATACATTCACTAAATGTAAAATAGGTCAAAACAGTCTTTTTTTAATTTCCACCAAAAGGCTTGTTTCAATCCTTATACTGGTTCTGGATTGATATTTCTTCTTTAGGAGCTTAATGAAAGGTTTGGGGGGTTGGGAAAAATTAACCCTATTAATCTCAATACTTTAAGATCAGCAATTGTTCAAATGCTCCACTCTTACGATTTAAGTGAAGAAAAAGCCATCTCAGTTTACTTCCTGCTGGTGTGTACATAAACAACATTTATCACACTAAACACTAACTTGCCCACATACTCAGCTGGCTATCTCAGCTCGTCTTCAGCTTTAGATTCTTAGGGAAAAATTCTTTCATACCCTTATTTCACTGAAATAAGATTTATTATTCTCTCAGTCATTTTTTTTTTTTTTTTTTTTTTTCCCTAACATATTTACATGTCTTGCTTGTTTTTTCTCTGGTGTGTTTTTGTAAATTTTTGAGTTGATTTATTTGCACCCATCTAGCATGTTAAGGGAGGAAAATTAAAACTGAATGTGTAACAGCAACTACAGATGAAAAAAACAGTAAGAGTTATTGGTTTTACCTGATTCTGGATTGACTGAAGTATGCCACTTCCATGCAGACTTACGTTGCTGACAAGGGACATGAGTTTGCACTGAGCAGAGGGCCAGTGGGGTCCTGGTGGCTTTGCACAGCTTTAAGTGAAGTTAATGGAAATTGCTGGGTGCTCAACTCTTCAGGGGGGAAAAGAAATTTGTTGGCTGCCTAGGTATGGATTTAAGAGCCTAACTTTAACTTTGGTCTTTTTTTTTTTTTTTTTTTTTTTTTTTGTCTAACTTAGTGCGTCTGTCCATAGTGTTCAGTACCATGTACACTGAAGTATGGTATACTGAGGTATGTTTTCTTCCCCATTTTTCACAACAACTAGTTTTTGTCACAGGAGCTCCAAGCAGAATGTTAATATACAAAATGCTTCCTTGAGCACTGTGTGAAAGATTCCTGCAACAGCACATTTCATAATTTCAGTTTTCATGGAAGTTGTGCAGGGACTGAGCATGTCACCTCCGCTGGCACACTCACAATGTCTATAGTTCTGTCTACCCATGTGACTTTAAAACTTCATTCAAATGCAAAGTATATTCAGTATATTTTTCAGTGCTGTCCAGCTAGAGCATTACACAGTGCCAGGTCCCAGTCCTCCAGCTTTACCTTAAGGTGAGTTAACTGCAGCTCAGGCAGGAACAATTTGCTGGAAAAACAACCTATGGGAGCCAGCAATTCTATTGCTCCAATCAGGAGTAATTTTACATACAATGCTTTTTAACTATGCCTTGGAGATAAACTTTCCCAAATGTTAAATGGAAACCTGGATTTATTTATTTATTTCTGTCATGATATAGCAAGATTTATTTTATTTTTTTTTTCTTCTTCTTCTTTCCCCAGTGATACAGCCAGTTTGGTTCAGCCTTCTTGTATGCTTGAACTTACAATGAGTTGCAGAATCCCTCTCATCAACATTCGTCTGGCAATGCAGCCACAACAGGCTATCTCAGGACAGCCAACACACAGAAAGGTCCTTTCTTTCCCCACTCACATTGAGCCTGCTAAGGAGCTCTGCACCTTAACAAATCCTTCAACATTTTAAATTTTGTGGAATCAATCCACAAATTATAAGGAAATCATAAGTATACTCAAAAAATATTGTAAAGATCATTATCCCATCGACTAATGGGAAGGAAGGAAAAGGAAGGAAGGAAAAGGAAGGAAGGAAAAGGAAGGAAGGAAAAGGAAGGAAGGAAAAGGAAGGAAGGAAAAGGAAGGAAGGAAAAGGAAGGAAGGAAAAGGAAAGAAGGAAAAGGAAAGAAGGAAAAGGAAGGAAGGATTACTAGAAAGGAAGTAATGCTGTCATTATTAAGCAGTACCGCCAAAGGAGCTCCTGAGAACAGCACCGCAAGTAATGTTTTTGTGGCAAACTGCCATCAGGCAGATGATACACATGTGTTTTCCTATCCAGCAATAAATTCTGTTCCACAAATAAGATCTTTTATCAAGGCCATGTCCTAACCAACTACATGGACAACACGGTAGGAAGGATGTAATTCTACTGCTGCCTCAAAGAAAGCTTCTTATTTTTGTTATTGTATTGTTCTTATTCTTGACTCAGTCCTGACAGATAGGAGAGAGCTGCAGCTCATTTTCCTACCAGTGATCCTTTGTTTGGATACAATGTGATCCAGCCCTATACACAAACCTCCTGCAATGAAATTAACTCACTTCTGAGGATGCAGAATATGGTTACGGATATGAATGAAATGTTACTAATTTCAAGGGAAATAAACAACAAAAGTATTTGGTCAGTCATCTGAAATACTAAAGTCTATAGCCTCAAAAATAGTTAGGACCCTAACAACCACCCAATTAAAGATGGGAAACTTTACTCCAGGTATATACCTATACTTCATTTTCAGTGCATTGAGGATCAGCTTCATAGAGTGCCCTGGACCTCACATAAACAGAAGGATTCTTCAGCTTTCCCAAAGCAGGCTGCTGCCATTATTCTAACTGCAATCCTGTCTACAATACAAGAAAATTGCAAAGAGGGTAAAGTACAGAAATAATTTGCCCATACCATTTCATTGTTCCATTCTTGACTTTAGTGCAATTCATAGTGCACTTTTCATTTGTATAAAAGCTGTATTGAAATAACTCTGCATGTCTCCTGAAAACTATGCCTACTCTTTGAAATTGAGAGATTCCAGTCTAATAAATGTTTGCATATCACAATAGTAAGATGAACAAATTATGTTATTATTTGGCAAAAAGTATACATCGCCTGATGGATGTGCATGCCTGCTTTGTAGGCACAAGTCACAGGCAGGATTAGCTTTAAGTATTTCAGGTTTCCTGAGAGAAACAGAAAGAAAGTTCTGGTAATGGAGCCGAGGTATAGCAATGATTTATGTAACACAGAAGACATTGCCCAGTTATAAGAAGCCAATATTACAACAGTCATCTTGAATTCTAGCACTGACCAGAAAACTGCAGACATAAAAAAATATTAGTATTAACTTGCAGAAGCAGAAAACCTGAACTTGGAATTAGTGAATATTATTTCTCCCTTCACTTTACTATTTTAGTATTGCCCAGGATATATGAAAATAAACAGATACCAGAAGAAGGAAATGTGAATAGATTTACAGCATAGCTGCCTACATGTTCATATCTTAACAACATTGGATAGTGCTGGAACACCGTAACAGGGTACTAATGTCAGGTATGTGAGATTATTGAAAATTTGTTATAACAGCAAACCTTGTGGTCCATAGAGTCCCCAGATGATGACAAATCAACTACGATCAAGATGGATCGGTGACCACAATTGATAACCCACAGGAGATCATTGATCACCCTTGGCAGGACAGTCTCTGTGCTGTGAACTAACACTGAGCCAGATGGGAGCTGATCCAAAAAACTGCCATCCCAGAAAATAAAGAGCTGCTAGCTTCTCAGCAACATCCCTTTGTGAGCAAACATGAGATATTAACTGCTATTGACATGAGTGATGGGACTGGGGAAGGTCCTTCTAGAAGTTGGGTTGAACACTGCTGATAAGGAGCAACTCTACTCTCCCCTTGCCAAAAGAGGCTCTCACCCATTGGCCAAGGCAGTCAGTGTCCCTGCACCCTGTGCAGCTCTTGCTGTGCCTCATTCCTCAGCCTTGCTTGCTTCCAAAGCTGGTGATGAGTATTGCAAAGGCAAGCAAAATTCGGCTTTTAAACCACCAACAAGCACTGAAACTGAAGCCAAGAAACTGTGTATCAGCTGACAGAGCCTTGACTGGAGAGACTACACTCTTTCACATGAAAACCATTTCTAGACTTCTCAGAACAGAAATATTTTATCTCCAAAAGGGGCAAGATACTAAAGAAAGTTCATCAAATAAAGGATAAAGGTAAACTTTTAAAAATAATTACGTATCTAAACATACAAATTGATTAAAAATAGCTTTTGCATAGAATTTATTAGAGTGGTTTTGAAAATTCCACTAGATGTTTTCAAGTATTTTTACATCTGGCCCCAAATACATAAGGCCATGATGAGAACGTGACATCAACTAAACTCTGCTCCAACATTAGCCTCATATGCTGAATGGTTAACGATTCTTTCTGAGCATACGACTAGCAGAAACCATTCTGCCTTTCAGGACAACATACCACATTTCTGTACATTATTTTACATAGTCAGATGAGAAGTAAAAATTATGGCCAAATTAGGCCAGAGAAACCAGAACATCATGCAAAAAAATGTTTATCGACTTCAGCATCTGTCAGCATGAAAAATCATATATGATTAATTTATTTTTAGGAGTCTATATCCTCCTGAAAACCTGCACAGCTTGTCTGCTTCAGCATATTAAGGCCTCAGGGAGGTAAAATGCAATAATCATCCTTTACAATCGAAGTGGGTTTAACAAGATTGTTAAGGGAATTTTCTCAACATCCCCTCAAATAGCTGTATGAGCAACTGGTCAGCTAGTGAGCCATGTTCACATTTTTACAGTTGCTGCCCCAGTCATCACTATCCTACCAAACCTACGCACTTAATGCTTGACATGAGGCACACGAACAGATTACATAGATGCAACCTGGCCTTGTAAACCTTTGTACTCAGCTTTGTATTATCTGATTTCACTGAAGTAAAAGTGAGATGAAAATTGGATTATTATTTTTTTTTTTCCTTTTAGGAACAGCAAAAAGAACTAGAAAAAAAAAAAAAAAGAAAAAATATAGTGCTTTAAAATACTAGTTTCATATTTCACTTGATTGGCTACTGGTGCAGAAACATGATACAGTATCAACATAAAAAACAGCAACAGGCCAATTTCTCCTTGAAGCAGATCCAGTCTGGGATTTTAAGTTAAGGAGGCCTGCAGAATATGAAGAGGAAAGAATACGTCAGGTTTGTTTTCTGATATGACATCCCTCCCTGGCTTATTCTCACTTTTGAAAAGAAATTCCTTCCCCCTTTCCCTGCATGGAAGCTGATATTCTCAAGAAGGAAGTTCTGAATAGATGGAGTGTTAAAAGATAAAAACATTATATGAGTAAAATAAGAGAGCCAAATTTAATCATAAAATTGAAGTGTTACAAAAAAACAGACAGAAGATGAAATTAGACAGTTACCTAACAATAAAGATAATAATGAAGCTGTACAAATGCCTACCGCTGCACCAAGCAGCTATCATCATTTCTGAAACATTTTTAACTGGCATTCTGGAAATGTTAAAGATTGTGGTTAGAAAAAGACAGGTCAGTGCTTGCCTACCTGAAATTTGCACTGTCTGCCATATGCTGTTGCAGTGAAATTGCAATGCTATATCAACTACACCCTACTAACAGTGAATTAGAGGCGTTTGCTATGTCTGCTAGTGCCACCTACAGTGGACTGATCGCAGCTATTGTTTTGCTGATTCTCCCTTTATGAAACAGCAGTGATTTGAACAAGCAAGAGTGGCCACCTGAAATGCATCAAAAATATAATCAGAAAAAAAAAAAACTCCATTATACAGACAAATTGGCACAGCAAATGAAAACAGAGGGAGAAAGATCAATAAATCATCAGAGATTAGTCTAGTAAGCATAATGCAGGCTAGATAATCTGACTTTTACTAACAGATATACAGAAAAAAATAGATTATTCAGCTGGTAGAGAGAGAGATGGATAAGATGAAAATATTTTTGTGACTTTGAAATGAGACCTTTTATTTCACCATATCTTCTTTACTCTATTTCCAATACAATAATAACATGTTTTTTGATATTTTGTGTTAGCTGTTTCTACATGTGTTTGATAAAAGACAAATAGCATAATCAACTGAAAAATACAAAGGGGAAATTCAGCAGTGAGAGTACCAAACAGATGTATATTTGGCAACAAAGACAACATTGGGGGATCTGGGGAAAACCCATACCTTTGTCATAGAGTTATTTATACAGTCTCTGAGCATGCTTAAACAGCTCCCTGGAGAGCAGTGCACAGTCTTAGACTAGAATGTCCAAATCAAATGTACGGCAAAGTTCCAGTTCCCATGCCCAATACAAACCATCTCTATTACAGCACGTCTCAGCAGAACTAACGAGCTAACCCATGCCAGTGTTATAAGACTCAGTGACAATCTAAGGCTCTTTGAACTACTCTCAGTGGTAGGGTGAAGAGTATACTGTCTATTTTATTAGCTTAGATCTATTCATGTGCTTTTTTCCATTTGTAAAGTGAGATGACATTTCTTGTTTTCCATCTTTGCTTAGGTTTTCTGTTTAGCCTGCTTAGGCTCTGAAGCACAAATAACACCCTTTTGGAAGAATGTTTTGTCCACTACCTATGCAGCTGGTTTTGTTTTATCCTAGCTGGTTCAGCTGGTGCTTTAAAAATACAACTTTTGAAAAAAAAAATCAACAGAAAAAACAGCATAGATTTTTAAATGATTTTTTAGCAAGTGAAAATTTTAAAGGTGGGTGGAGGTGGCTCCTTTTGTTTAGGCATGCTAGCAAGCTGCCCTCATTCTAAGTTATGATATTCATACATATATCACAGAGCTATTAGCTAGCAAAAGTTGGGTTTGGGGGCATCAAAGAATGATCACAAAAAGCTTGGAAAGCCAGGGAGTAAAGGTAAATTTCATCCATGTAGTGTAATCCCAACACTGGGTGCTCACAGCCTTTATTCTCACCCTACAATATTGATGCTGTCCTTCCAAGAACTAATTCATCTTCATTTCTGAAACTGTAAAATAAAGAGAGTTGGCACCTGTGAACAACTTCTCCAGTACCTCAAGGTGTTACAGTTCTCACTTTCCTGTGATTCTGGTTGCTCCTCTTAATGTGAAAAACTTTGTTCTAAGGTCCTGAATTCAGGACAAAAATCATTTTCATTTACACAACATTGTTGCTAAATGATGCCAATTACCACGATGTATAACAATTTCCAAAACAAATAGAATTTTCTATTGAAATTTACACTTACATTTGAAAGATGACAGGGCACTACTATTAAGCACAACATGAGAATGATGTTAACTTAAAAGTAAAGATAATCAACACCTGCAAATGAGAATCATTTTCAAGTTGTGCGGGTTTTATGGCATTTACTTATAACCAAGTCACATAATTTCTCTCTAGAAATACTAATCATGTTTTCAGTAAAAAAATGTAGCATTGGTGAAGAAAGAGGATTATATGAAACAATGCTGAAAGCTGTACTTAGTGAAAAATTGCTGATGAAAATACATCAGTCAGATAGTGCTGGTGCAGAAGTGAGAACTGAACCCACTCTCTATTTCACTACTTACACACTCAGAGTCCCCAGCTGAAAAGTACCTCATATTACTTGAAAAAAAAAGGGGGGGGGGGGGGGCGGGGGAAGGAGAGGGAAGGAAAGAAGAGGAAGACAAGGTCCCAAAGAATTTATAATTTAAATAAGTAGAGAAAGCATGTGGCATTAAAAAATTATCAGATTATCATCCTCATTTCAAGGAAATGCAAAATGAAGGAAAGAGTTAGATCAAAATAAAACCAAAAAATGCCAACAAAAGCTTCAGAAGATATATGACAGTTGACAGGCTGGAGAAGTAGGATAGACATTGTTCGTGCTATTGAACTGGAGAGGATGTACCTGTATACATTGGCAGCTATGTATATTGAAGAGTGTGAGACACTGAGAGGGAGCTAAAGACCAATTCGTTTGATGGATAAGAAGTCTACCCACATTCACATTTATCTAGTTAGTCTGTCAGAACTAGATACATATCCAAATATGAAGAAAGACTATCTTTACCAATCTCTGCAGTCTTCTCTATGACATGTATTTATTAAACTCTTTTCATGCAAGTCAACATGTAATCCAAATCTCAGTATTCCTACATCAGTTCACTTGCAATGAAATCAGATGATTTACCAAATTAAGATTGGGAAATGGAATGTTCTGTGATGATATCTGTCTTACAATTTCTCATACCTCTTCATATGCTGGAAATCCCTCAGGCAAAACTGAACCAGCAGACATCATTAAATTGCCCTCAATTTTAGTTACTAAGCAGCTTTTGTTTGCTTTATTAGGAGTTCAGAACAATACACTTCAGGAGACAGAAGTGACACTATTTTTGTCATTTCATAGCATTACCTCTTAGTCTTAAGTGTAATTTTAAATGTAGCTATTATGCTAATAATTAACCTGTTTTTTTAAAAAAACAGATTCAAAATAAAAATAATTCCAATTCTGCTTAAAACAGAAGAATGTGTCTTAAAGAGGGAATTACTAGGTATGCACAGCTATCATTTTCTACTTTGGTAGACTGATCTCATGAAAAGTTGTTTTCAAAAGTGCCTTTGAAAATGTGCCACCTTGCAGTTGAAGAAGATCCTTCAACGAGTTACCACATTAGCAATTTTCCTCTTAAACTTTCCCTCTCTTGCCTGCATTCAACAAATTTTATTACATGAGAAGGTGAAACACTGTTCCTTCTAGAAAAAGGCCTTCCTGCTGCATCACTTTGAATGAAGAAAAAAGGAACAGGAGATATATATGCTAATAGCTGAACAAAACAGAATTTTGATCTGAGTGATTTGAGCAGATACACACCTTGCACGGGTTACCACACAACATTCAATATATCAAAGACATACAGTATGATAATCAACATACATTTCTGTTGGAAAGTTTTGTGAAGTATTGTGACTGTGTGTAGGAAAAACTACAACCCATGAAAAATTACAAGAAAAATGACTGTTTTCCATTCCGTTTTTTTTTTTTTTTTGTTTTCTTTTTTTGTTTTTTTCAGTTCAAGACTAGAATAGGATATGATCGCAATAATGAATAAGGATAACATGTAGGAACAACAGGTTGTACTGTCTGAGTAATAAAGTAGGGTTGGGGACAATCACTGGCAGCTAAATTGATCTACAAAAGAAGAGCTTGACAAATGCTTTGTAAAAATGTAGTAAATGTAACAGAAATATGGAAACAAAACCAATCGAATAGCCTAGCTGCTCTTTGGCATAGAGTGGCATCTGGGGAAATACTCTCAAAATAACATTCTGTTCTTTTTTCTTTGTGAGAAAAGACTGGAATACAGATGAATTTCAAATGAGCTTTGTAGCCAAGTGCTCCAACATGGGGAAATTCTGGACTGGTTTATGGGTGCCTTAGGCGTCGACGCCTAAACTTTCTGTCAATTCCAAGTTCCTTGACTATTCCAATCCCTCAAAATAACGGCCTCAATGACTTGTGTCATGTAGGCTTCTGCTGGTTGCAAACAGAAAGAGGAATAATGTAGCTCTGTGGTTTGCTTGACTCTGGGAAATAATTTGTTCTAATGTGGCTAGTCTAAGAGGCTATTAGGACAATGACTAAAGACCAAGGACCTTTCAGTATTGGAAAGTAGTTGTTAGGCTTACATCTCCATGTTTCAAATCTAGTGGAGAAAAGATGTACATGAACAATGTGATGTACATAATATACAAACAGAATGAAAAATTTAATGATGGGGTCACATATCATATCCCATTTGAACATAGCTAGAAATGATTAGTAAATACTTCCATGTAATTTATAATCTCTGATTGATGGAGATGATGGAGAAAGGAAGGAGATGAGAGAGAAAGAATCACACCGAGAGAGGAACAAGCAAACAAAAAGAGTCTAATGTATGAATATAGAACTGCACATGACAACGTAAGGTATCTTTGTGAAATATTGTTCTTCCTTTCCTTAAAATCTTTGCTACACTTCCACTTCAGTGTAAATGAACCATGGCATCAACTTGAGCTGTGTGTTTTAAATACAGTCTTCAGTTTTCATATTAAAGTATTAAAAATAAAAGCTTCAGATCTTCAAACATTTCACATATTTACTCTCTTTCTTACTATGTGTGTGTGCATATGTTTTTATTTTCCTAAACCGCAGCAATGTTTTTGCATATTTTGTTTATTGTAACCCTTGTAATAATATAATTCCATCCAAATCTGCAAAAGGTTGCCTTATTTTTCATTAATCTATGTGACAGTAAGTTAACAGTCATATGATGGAGCTTATAATCATCTAATTTGCTATGTGTAGAAGATCATGTAGCTCAGATGAAAGTGTGTAATTTGCCTGTGAAGTTAAAGCATCAATAAATCAACAGTAAGCTAGGTTTGAAAGGATTTTGAGTTGAATTTATCCCATACTCTCTACTGGTCAACAGTGTATGTGATCTATGTGGGAATACTTATATTTCCTTTACCATTTCTCAACTTGAAGACTGTCTACAGAGGCCCATGTTAGAGCAACTATCCTTCGAGAGATAGACTGCCATTTTGAGTCATACAGTAGGAACAGACAAATGAATCAGAGAATCACAGAATGTTTTGGGTTGGAAAGGACCTTAGATCTCATCTAGTTCTAATTCCCTGCCATGGACAAGGACACCTCCCACAAGACCAAGGATGGACCACGATACTCTCCCATACTGCCAGGGATGGGGCATCCACAGCTTCTCTGGACAACCCGTTCCACTGCCTCACCACCTTCAGAGTTAAGAATTTCTTTCTAACGTCTAATCTAAATCTTTCCTCTTTTAGTATAAAGCCATTCTGCCTTGTCCTATCACTACACTCCCTGACAAAAGAGTCCCTCTCCTGCTTTCTGGAATGGCCAGTATAAATGAGATACGTTATCTTTTATACTGAAGAGATGCATATTCTATAACTGTTACACATCATATAATTCCCTTATCAATAGGATCAACATTTTTTGCAGAATGCAGATGTATTGACTTCTCTTCTCCTCCACTATGTGGTACAACACCAGTTGTATCCCCATAAATTGTCTGTATCTCTGCGTGTGATATATACTAATACAGAAATATGTGATTTTGTTCAAGTAAAAGTGCACGGCCAACTTAGCATGTCATTTCTGCATGTCAGCTATTTTGTAAGTATGTATACAGTATTCTGCAGCACACAGATTCCGCAACACCACATCAAAAGGGATGAGTTACTTCTTGAAAAGTCCATTGGCTTTCTATCTCCGGCTGCATCAAATTCAAAACTGCCTTCCTGATGTTTAATGCTTTGGGTATAAGCCTTTTCAATCACACAAATCTTTTTTGCTTTCAGCTCTACTTAAAGCTTTCTGCAAGTTTTCCACAATTCTTTAGCCTTTCCCACATCTTTTATTTCCTTTGGATATTTTGCCTAAGCATTGTCATATTGGCTGCCCACATTTGGAATGCCTTCACTGCCTTCATCTGCCAAGAATTCTTTCCATCCTAAGCCATTAGTGCCAGGAGTCTTCTCTGCAGTCTCTCAGATTATCCCAACATACACTTTACACTTCCCAAACAGTTGTCCTAAGCCTCAGCTTTTGTCTTGCCTAATACAGATCCCAAGTGTCTTAAGGATAAAAACATATTTTACCCATCTAAAAAGCCATATAAGTTTACAGCTTACGTAAAATACGTTCATAATAATAGCTGCAATACATACTATATAATATAAACATCTGTTAAAGATCAGAGAGCCAAACAAACCCACGTACTTTACCTGCACACTTTTGCCTGTGCAAAACAGAAGATATGCAATGAAAGATTAAACAAGAGGCACAGAAACAGATAAACTTCAGAAGGAAAAAAAAAGAAAAAAAAAAAGAAAAAAAAAAGCCACATTAGAATAAAGCTAAACCAAGCAGAGATAAAACTTTATACAAATTTCTCATGATTCTGAACATCTCAGAGAATATAGAGCACATTTCTGCGCTTTGAACTTGATACATTTATATTAGTAAAAGCACTAACACAGAGTTAAAACAGTGCTTTATTTAAAGTGCTCTGTGACACCTGCACTAAGGACTTCAGAAACAAGAGCATATGCAAGGAATCCAGTAAGGGAGAAGTTGATAGTGGGTGGGCAGAACAGCATACAAAAGAGACATGAAAAATCTCACAGAGAACATACCGTGTAGGAACCCCAACACAGCTGTGGATGTGTGAGATGCCGATGTTCCCAAATTCAGCAGTGGTTTCTCTCTAGCCTTTAAAATACAACTGGTGCTTAGAGTGTCAGCAACCAGGTCTGTCAGCTCAGAAGTAGCTGTTATAAGCAAAATGTTCGCATTGAATGTATTTCTATGTATTTCTTTTCTATATGCTGGACCACTCATAATATTTACACTCTTGTGCACAATCCTGCAAACATATCTGAAGTATGACACAGAGTTAATGATCAAGGACTTTTCCTTTCCTCCTCATAATGCACTTGTACTACACTGACTTCCCACCCCTGCAGGTAAGGAAATGATTATTTGCAATTGTTCTGAAAGCATACTATATCTTCAATTAAATGCTTGACTTAATGTGCATATTCCTATATATTGTCATTTTTTGTCTTTCTCAGTAAACCAAATTACTAAATAGGTATATTGTAACATATGGTAATGTGTTTATTTTTTAATCCAAATGGATTTCTCTTTTAATAAGAAAGAGTTTAGCAGATTGAAAACAATTGCTTTTCTTTTGAAAAATGTCATGGAAGAAACAGAGAAAGAGGTGTTCCCTATTCAAAATCTTTATATGGAGTTAAACATTATTCTTTTCAAAAATGTCTGTTCTCCATGCAAGAAAGCTTATTTTTAATATTAAATCTAGGAATAATGGCTATCAAACAGGAAAAAATATTATTGTATTTTAGTACTGTAACTTGTCTGTAACCTGACATTATTTAATGCTACAGTATCAGAAAATGCTACCTGATACTGCACTGCAATTTGCTCTAAAAGTATTTAAACCCACAATACTGTGCTTTCTTGTAATAAATTCACAAATATTTGAAAAGAAAGGGAACCTTCTGTGGATCTCTGTGTGTAACAAAGATCTAGTTTTCCATGGGAGGTTTCCTTTACACACAGATAGTAGGAAGATAAAGAGAGGAAGCAATATTTTAGTGGCAGAGAGAAAGGGAAGGAATCAGAAGAGAGGGTACTCCCTGAAAGGAAATAAATAAATAAAAATTAATAAGCTTAAATTTTTAAAGCTACCACTTCAATTTTTAAAGCCACCACTGGGGACTCTCTCCCCAAGATCTGTTTACCGTTTGGCTGCTGGAAAAGCAGAAATGGCCCAACATGCCAAGTAAATACAGCCGTCTGCACACCAGCACTGGTCCGTAAGCAGTATGCTCTTGTTAGGTTGAGGTTTCTGGGGAGTAAAAGAGTTTATCACCTTTTCTTTCATATTTGTGAGTTTACCTGTGATTTTCTGTCAAGAATCCACCTGAACTTCTCTACTAGTTCAAAGACAAAACTAATTTTCTAAAATACTCAGCTTGGGCTTCTATCACATCAGTATGGAGAAGAGGAAGGACCAAACTCACTAACATTTTAGAATTATTCGGGGGATTTTCTAGTAAAATTCACTGAACTATCAAAAAAGAAGATCTAGCAAGTTTTTGCAGAGATTTATATTTGTACATTGTGGTATGGTCTCTTTCCTTAGATATTAGATAAAATTGCTACCATTACTCAGATGGTATTTGCTAAATTAGGTGTGTATTTCTCTAAGTGTTGTTTTTTCCAGTGGTGCTCCATATACATCCCTGACTGCCAGTTACAGGGCCTCTTGAGAGAGATGAAGCTATGAGTAATAGAGAAGAACAGAAAGGAAAGGGGCATAAAATGAAAATAAACATTAATAATCTTTAACCTCACACTGATTCATTGATTCACACAAATGAGGTCTCTGGGATTTGGTCCCTATAACAGAGAAGGAAACCGTGGTGTTAAGTCTTTAATCATCACAGCACTTAAGCATTATCTTTAGCACTAGCATTAGAATAAGACCCCAGAAGTGAGCTGGCAGCTCATGTGTCATGCTGTTATTATGCACCTGGAGCTGGGCATTTGTGGTGGGCGTTTCATGTGGTGCTGCCATGTGACTTTTGCTCATTTCCATTTTTGTGTTTAAAGACTTTGGAAAGTTTGAGAAATAGAAGGATCTCCAGCACACAAAGCAACCTTCCAGTTAGCCAAGAAGGGGAATAGTGCTGGAGTAGAAGCTGAGGAAAAGACGGAAGGACTGCACTCTGTTAGTGCTGTACTGATGAGAGGGCACAGAAAGTGGAGAGCAGGGAATTCAGTGCAGAGACTGCGGTCCATCTCAGTCACTGGAAAAATATGGTAAGAAGAAATAAAACACTTAATCTATTCTTAATAATAAAGTTTGAAACTGTTTAATGTGGGTACTGAATCTAGTTATTCTAGTATCCTGCAGATTCCCACTGTTCAAAAGAGCTCTCAGATTGCACATCTATGAGACAATACTTGGTTTTCTTGCTCTAGTCTTTCTGTTGCCGGTAAGTTATGTATTTGTCATAATAACTAAACTGCCAGTTACCCGTGTTGGTCTGAGCACTTATCCAGGCTGTGTTTTTTGGATATATATATTTTTTTATTTTGAAAACACAAACATGGATTTTATTTTATTATTTTTTTTTTCTGTGTACTTGCTATCAACATTTTAATTGCAGTTAAAAAAGAAGAAACATTGCCAAGCAGCCAATCTCTTTACCCCTGTGCTTTAAAGTAATTTCATTAGAAGCAAATGCAGGCTACTATTGTGTACTCCCTCTGGCTTTAACTTTGTTCATGGACCTCAGCATTGCAGGAAAATATTTTTCTCACCCATTACCTTTTAGAAGCCTCCCATTCTTCATAGCAGATTTTCTACAGCGCAGCTGATCCAAATCAATTTTTCCCTTGAAAAATCTCAATTTCCACAATTCAACACTTGAATGATCAAACACCTAGAAATACGCAATCTTTAGACAATATGATACCAACAAAGAGAACAGTAACAGCTGTTCAGAGCCTTCAGCCCCAGTGTACTGCTGAGTAGCAACTAATATAACTGTATTTTTGCCTAATACCCAGCTACTAATGCTTTACAAACACCTATTTTGTGTTAAGGTTTTGTAACACCTTAGGTGGGTAAATCTTTAAGTAAAGGTAGTTGAAAGATATAAATCAAACATTTCTGAATTAAGTCTAATAATTTTATTTATTTTACTAGCAGGAGTATAAAGACAAGAAATGGTGTGGGCCCTCTCTTGGCCTCTTATTTATTTCCCCAACACCATCCTCAGGCTGAGCCTTCAGGAACATGAAATTGTTATTTAATTGAGTAGTTTGTTCAAAAGTAATTCAGTAAACAACGTGTATGGCCAGAAAATAATTACTTCAATACTTTGCAAAAAAGTCTTTGGGGAAAAAATATAATATGCCTGTAAATTTTGATGTCACATGACTCTGGGACTATTACAGTAGCCTCCATTTTAAAAGATTGGTTATATATCAGGTTAGTTACATAGTTATGCTTTAGGCTGAACAAAGTATCAAACTCTGGTATTGGATAGCATTAAGGATTAAATTTTATATTAAAAAGCATCTGAAAAGTAATTATAATGTTCTGGATTTCAAATCCACTCTTCCAATCCAAAATGGACCATGGCAACAAACACTTTCTGGAATAATTTTCTTCTTCATAGTGCTAACATTGAATTCCCACCAGAATGACTGAGAGAATTTAAAATTAGTTCTATATTTTAATTTTGAATAGTGAAGTAAGAACAGAGGGGAAACACTTTCAGTCTCTTTCAAGTGAAATCCTCCCATTTCAGTTGGTATTATACACACTGCAATTTGTTTTAAATAAATTAAATTGAAATTCTATTTATATTCCAGGTATTTTAAAAGATGCTTGATCTTACCCTGTAATTAACTAGAGGGCAGGTTTTATGTACAGCATGTCCTAAAACATTATAGGACTAGGGAATTCAAAAGTTATGTACTGTTAATAGAAGGAATAACGTCCTATCTTCCCATCCATTATTAGCATAGGTGTTGAAACTTTATTTAAATGTTTTTTACACATTCTGAACCCTTTAAACTAAATTTCTTCCTCAAATTTCTGAGGAAAATATTACTTAACTACTACAGACTACATACCTGTAATGCACAGGTGTTTATGAGTATGGACAGACAGACTGAAATTATTACATTCTCCTCCTCCATACGGGGGTAGCACTTTGAGGCTTATGCCTTCAAACAGAAGCTGGACTGGGGGAAAACTAGAGAAAGATGTTAGAAAAACAAACCCACAACACAGCTACTGCTTTTTGACATTTTCTGATGAATTTCAAATAAAGCTCCTCTCAAATTTTCCGAAGCTCTCTCTATACAGTATGAGCCATTACATTAAAAAAAAATAAAAGAAATATGTAAAATATTTATTAATACATATTTAGGAAATACCCACTGCAGAAACTTTAACCTTAAATGCTATTCTGTTCTTTTTATAATCAGTTTAGGAGCTGGTTCATGTCTACATTTATTATACACACAATCTGTAACCCTGTAACCACAGAGATTAGTGTACTGGTCATCACAGAAAAAGTCCTTTCTCTTTG
Source organism: Oxyura jamaicensis (assembly GCF_011077185.1). Lineage (NCBI taxonomy): Eukaryota > Metazoa > Chordata > Aves > Anseriformes > Anatidae > Oxyura > Oxyura jamaicensis. Next base: position 10,314,294 of record NC_048898.1, read on the forward strand.
CCATCACTTTATGTATCGTTGAAATGCACATAATGCTAAGAAGGGTGAGGCTGATATATAGCTATGATAAATTATACTGCATTGTAAATACCTGGAAATGTGACCTGCAACAAGCAGGACATTCTGAAGTGACAGAATTGCAGCTGTTGTGTGAAATATCACTGAAGCCATATTTTTAAGTCTTAAATTCCTCTTGCATTCACAAGGGAGATATGACAGCCTTCAATTTATTAGCAACATGATCACTGACTCAGGTGCAGTTCTTTCATGAATAGCCACAATCTCCCTGACATAGCATGTGACCCTGTTCCCAGTTAAGAATGTGGAAAACCAAAATTAGAAAGGACCTTGCTCTTATTTTGATGACATTTATATAAATAAAAAGGAACTTGATGCAAAACAAGAAATAACACCAATTTAGGTAATCAAAGACCACAGAGTCCCATAAAGTTTTAATTATAGAGTTGATTCTGTTTATACACCCATTAATATTCTAAATATATCACTGCTTTTGGCTTCAGTACTGCCCATAAAAAATAGGAAAAGCCAACAGAACAAGGGACAGCTTAGCCTCATAACTGCTAGGGAAAAAATACGGGAGGAGGAAAGACAGACAAATTAGAATATCCTGAATGTACTTTTAAAGGTTTCTCCTTTCAGTTAAAAGTTTTCCAGACAAAACGTACTACAGACTGAAACCTAAAAGTCCCAAAGAAAAAGAGCAAGTTAAATTTAAAGGGTTTGTGCTCTGCAGAAACTATTATATGTAAATAAAATAGTAAGTGTACCTTTGAAGAAGCATGACGTAAATAAAAAAAATGCAGTTAATGTATAATGCTGTTAGAAGATGCTATCTGAAGAGTCTCTCTAGTTAGAACCTGTGTGTATTTTGGGACAATAATGACAAAGGCTTGGAAAACCCTTAGGCCACAACCACAGTTTTTATCCAATCCATTTTTATACATCAGTGCAATAACACAGCTTTGTACAATTGTGTTTATGCAGAAGGTCAACTGGATCTTCCCACAGCCCTTAGGGCCGAGCTGATGAAAGTTCTTAATGTTGTGCAATGTTCTCTGATGGAAACAAAATAAAATAGAAAAACTTTTTCTTTGGAGTAACCACCATCTGTACTGCTAGGGATTTTTAACCTGGAGAGCTGTGCTGTTTTATACTTGCTGTGCTGAACTCAATGGGCCATTACAAGCTTCAGCTCAGGATTTTTGGCATTACGTCCTATATTTTTAATTGGCATTGCTGACAGACATCTGTCTCTCCTATATTCCCCCTCTTCATGGTATGTTCATTTAGCTAAACTAAAATTAATTGAAGTAACCTCTAATAAATAGCTGGCTAGAACTTGTCTGAATACACTACCAAAATCATAACTTGTGTAAGAGATTTGTTAAATTTCATTAACAAAACGAGGAAGCAAAAGTCTGAAAGCTACTTTTAAACTTTTCAGTCCTCATAAAAATCCCATGAGAGGCTGGTTGGGAAACTGTTTCCGGAAAGCTGTTCTGGGTCCATATTTTCTGAGCTTGGTTCTTGAATTAGCTCCAGGTGATCCCATTATTTTTTGATGGGTTTACTCCAGGTTTGCTGAGAGTGCCTTGAAGGCAAGACCATGGCTGGTTTACAGTCATCAAAGTCCACAAACATCACTGAAAGTGACAGTCCTGCCTTCATTTTTCCCTCCTTAGGGCTGAAAACCTCTCCTTCCCACCAGCCCACCCCATGCCAATTTCCTTTTCACCTTCACAAGCCACAGTTCAGAAATTAGTCCAAGACATCCACAGCAACTAAGGCACTCTTAGCAACATGGGGATCAGGTCATCCTTGGAACATTTTAAATGATAAAATACAGTCTTCATTTGCACTGGATTATTCTAACTACCAGGCCTTGATCTTAAGGCAGAAAAGGGATTGACAAAATCTAATCATTTTTTCCTCTTGTCTTAAGCCTGATTCTTTGAAATAGTGTATTGCAATACAGAAGATTAACAGGATATTATTACTTATCTGTATTATTACTTGTAATAGTAATAGTTCATTAAAGGAATTTCCTTCCAGTTTAAACCACGAGTAGTTTCTTCTCATAGTGCTCTGCATTTTTATGAATTTAAACTAGGAAATGTTTTGTGTTTATTAGATGTGATAACATCATGAATTGCCCGATGTCATGCTACAAGACCTGAAAACATTCTTATCTGAAAACTACAAATCCCTAGAACAGCCATTTATATTTCATCTTTCTGATGAACCCAAAAAGTGCAAAGCAGTGGGAAGAGTAGTTTTTTTTGTTGGTGGTGGTGGTTTTTTGGATGTTTTTATTATTTTACTGCTGTTCTCAGCAAGTTACCTCCCAGACAAAAAGACTAAAGCAATTGGCTATAATTACTTCGGACTAGATTTGATAATAATGTCCTCATGATGAAAGGTTTCCTACACTGTTAAGTTATCTTAGTGCTTGGGTAATGGTTGGTTAAAAATAACAAAACTCTAGCAACTTACTTAGAAGCACTCCTTGCATAGATAGCTTCTAATGAAGATGAAGAAAACAATGATTTAGAGGCAAATCTGAGCAATTTTAAATCAACTTCTGGGAAAAGTAATGAATCTGAATTAATCTGACTGGTTTTTATCAAAAGGAAAAAAAACTTCCATTTAATTAACAGGTTGAAAGAAACCCCTGAACAAAGCCAGCTTGACATCAGTTCCACCCTTCTCCTGAGGGGTTTTGGGCCTCTATCTTCATTGTGCCACTGACATTCTCCAGCCAGAAATCGAGTAAAGAAAAAAAGGATTTATTCTCCACATCACTTGCTTACAGCAGGAGATAATACTTCCAGATCTTTTTCCCAGGAAATGGTTATTATATCCAAAAGCAGAGAGAGAATCCACAGAAAACTGACCAAGAACAGCTGAAACCACAGCAAAGTAACAAGACGTTCTTTTGATGATTATTGAAAATGTGAATGCTACTCCTAGTCTTCCTCTTCTAGACTCTTCCTTCTGTGAATAGCATTTATTTCGGTTTTCTTTTGAGTACAAAACATAATGTCCTACTTGTTTTCTTTTTCTTTTCCCTTTTAAACAAAGTGATCCATTCCATTCTCAAATTACTGTTTTTGCATGAAGTGCACGATCTTTTTCCTTAGTTGGAACCAATATTTTTATTATTATAGGTATTATTAGAGTGCCAAACTGACAGTCAGTTATTTGCATAGCCTTATTTCCAGGTTTGTCAACAGCCTGGAGTGAGTTTGTATTTGTTGTTCCAGAAATAACCTGTGTAATTGCAAAGAATGCAGAGAAGGCATCTACTGAAGCATACTTGATGAATAATACTGCAGAATAATTACACAAAAGGTTTGAAAAAAAGTACCCTGTGGCTGCAAAAAGCCTTTCCAGAGTATCACGGCTCGTTCAGAGGTGTTTAAACTATTTGCATCATAGGAAGATCTCACATCAGCATTTCCTGGTTTCACACGTAGGCATTCTTTTACCTTTCAATTGATACAGTTTACTATGATGATGTCTTGAGAAAACGTTACTTTTTAAGGATGAAATTTTAAAGAGGCAAAGAAAATGAAGGGAAAAAATACAGTGACAAAAATAGTCTTGCTGCTGTGTTTTATAATTCAATAGCCCAAATTAAAGTCACTGGTAATTAACAAAATAGGTCTCAATGAACATATTTTGAGGTGGAAAAAAGAGTCCAATAACAACAGTGATATTGAATCATTGTGATGATTATAAACAACTAATGCTAATTTTATGCCCGTCCCATTACAGCTAGTAATTAAAAATCCTTTGACTGCACTAATTCGTTGATCAAGATTAATGATTGATTTTTGCATACCCTTAATCAGTTCAACATCCCTTTGGTCCATACATTCTTTCTCACTAGTATTTTCTCTAAATCACTTTTGCAATGAAATCACAAGATTGATTTTCCGATAAATGAATTCCATTTTCCTATAAGAAACTTGAAGCGAGCCTAGAACAAATGTGAACAAAGCTTTTGTTCTTTTCTTAAACAGATTCTAAAGTATTAGGAAAATCAGAATTATCATCTGAAAAACAACAAGAATATGCATTTTCAACTGTTAAGTGGAAATTCATTGCTGTAAAAGGTATTCTGAAAAAGGGGAAGTACAATAACAGATTTGAGTGCAGCTGTCTTACTCATTCCCACTGCTGCCCTCATATTTCAAGGTAAGCCCTTTTACACTTTTTTGATACAACGAGAATGTAGCGCTCATAGGACTGACATCTTAGCAGTGACTGACAGATTCTAGCAGTAATGACAAGATTTGCTAAGCATCACTAATCAGAACAGGTATGCAAATAGCTTATTTGTTGGGTGTAGCTTTAGGGCAATTAATCTTATAAAAAGTATTACTATTCAGAGAGAAGAATCAAAAGAAAGAAGTTGTATCAGAAGTAAGGACAAACTTGGCAATGGTCTTCTCAGAGTCCAATTCTCAACTGACGTAACACACGATACACTCATTCACTATCACAGTTTCCATTTTGTAATGAGCTATTTAATTTAGCAAGCAGATAAATTGACTTATTTTGTGTTCTAGTGGGAAGCAGAAGTGTTTAAATTTGATACTGCTCCACATAAAACTAGATAATCTTGATTTACTTGCATTCACTATTGACTACACCACTGTAATACCTCTAGCGATTCAACAGTTACAGGCTGGTTTACTCGGTCCACAACTGAAACTGCTGAATTATGGACTTTTCTACTGCTGTGGTCATGTTTACTTAGGTAAGTGTCTAGCAATTTACCTGCAATTCTTAGAAAAACCATAATATTACTAGTATGGTAGGTATTATACTTAATTTTACTTTTATACTGTCATACATCTGAAAGTGGGAGGTGGTCCAAGAACAGTTACATAGCAGAAGCCTTTTCTAAGAAATCCAGTCCCCATCTATTTGGATAACCCTTTTCAAACAGCTGCATTAGTTAGATGTCCAACATCTTAGTTTTCTCCTTGAACTTCTGACTGAATTCAGTTTTGTCGTTTAGGTTTCTCATGAGCTGTTTATCTTATTGCCTGTCAATGGCTGCCTGATACAAGCTCTTTATCAGTGCACAAGCTGTTAAGCACAAAAAAGTCACTGCAACACACAGCTTCAGAAATCTAAAAATACTGGGCTGGGAATGAATTCATTTGGTTTCTTTTAAGTGATACAGAATTTGCTGTAGCAAAATCACTATTTTAGCACTTAAAAAAAAAAAAGAAAAGAAAAGAAAAAAAAAAGCTGTAACTGTTTTCCATGTTTTCCATCAGGTTTAATGTATATTTAATTAGAAAATAATTATTCTCTCGCACAAATGTCAGCTCCAAAAAGAAGCTATTTGCAGACAAATAAAGAAACAATGCCATAGAAAAATTCAATACTGTGCAAAGAAAACAAAATCAGCCAAGCATATGGGTCCTGACATGGGTGCAGAGAAAAAACATATGGCTATACTAGAAAAGGATATTGACTAGACTCTGACATGTTTTGATTATAAAAATAAAAATGAAGTGGTTATCCAGTTTGAAAACAAACTGTGTATTTGGTTTCATACACTCACACCAGCACCCTTCTCTTGATATTACTGAAAATCAAGCATCAGTCACATGAAGCATATTAGAAATCCAGCACTATGAACTTCTGCCATCTATGTGCAGGCCAGATGTCCACTGACACAGAGCAGCTAACTCTACAGAAGGATACATTTCTGGACTGAAGCTGGAGGTCAGCTCCCGGCAGGCTTTGATGGGAAACCACAGTGCAGGGATCACAGATCAGTCCCAAACTCTCTAGCTTTCTCTCGGGGTAGCCACACTGGTTGGCAACACCACTATACATAGAATATATTCACAGCATTTATAAACATCTGATGAGATCATGTGCTGCTATTTAAACAGTTACCCTTTTCTGAATAAACAATTAACTCTCTTCAAAATTATATTTGCAAATCTTACATACTCTGGGGACTCTATTTCCAAGGTGGTATTGTAGGACCTATCACAAATGGAATATCATTAATAAATAAATACTTTTACTAATATATCAACTTAGATTTCTTTGAGGTCTACTTAAACTAATTTATATTCCAGATGAAATTAATTCCAAGATGTTTCTATAATTTCCTATTGCTTTAATTTCAAACATACATCAATTAAGGAACATGAATTCCATAATAGTCTCTGCCAGAGATATTATTGAAATTTTGCAGATGTTAAATTGAGACAACAAGACTAAGAAATATGACCAAAGCATAAAGAAATCCATTAAAGAGGGCAAAACATAATGCGTATCTCCTAAATTCCAGGCTAAATAATAAATTGCTTCTTTATTTGCTTTTGTTTATTTTTGAATGTAGGGTAGAAAACCCCTAATTAAATGCTGAAAACTCAAACCACTGGGCTTTCAGACCATTTCTTTTCCAGAACACATTACTTGTACCAATATCTTTATATTTCCCCCACAAATAATAATAATAATAATAATAATAATAATAATAATAATAAAAGATGCATTAAATGAATTCACATTAAAAACAATCAGAACTAGAAATTACACCAGTGTTGATGTTATTATTTCTGTTACTTCATTGCAGCAAAATGAACTATACCCATAATCTTGCTGCTCTTAGGATACAAAGCAAAGTTTTCTTTTTTTTAGAATAAATTCTCAAGGCTAAAGTTTGAATGGCAATTGCAGCTGTAAAACAGAGACAAGCATTACTGCTTGGAATTAGCCACCCATTTCAAAAACAAACAAACAAACAATCAAACAAACAAACTCCCTGATACCCTTCACTGAGAGTAACCATTGAGAAGGCACGGTAATTTGAGTTTCTTTCTTTAGAAGGGAAGGATTTAGCCTGAAGTATGTATGTAGTTTTACAGGCTTCTGTGGATTAGATAAAAATATTTTTCTTATAATCTACTCTTTAATTTAGAGTACACATAAAATCATGCACTTGTACAGACTGATAGGGTAATTAATGCATGTCATAATTAAAGAAGCATTTGCCATGTAAGAGAAACCTTGCATGATACATGCACCATAGCTGAGAATGTTTGGAACAGTTCAGTAACATTTGCTACACTTGATCTTTCATGTAGGGAATCCAACTTCACTCTCTTTAATCATAGCTCTCCTGACGATTCCCTCAGCTTTGTCTGAGTACTGGTTCTGCTGCATGTTACTATGCTCAGTTCAAAACTCAGTCTACAGACTCTATAATTTTCCTCAGCACCACCATATTTAGTTTCCATCACCTTTGTTTCAGTCTCTCTTCAGGTCTTACTTTGTCCTGAACAAAGTAAGTTGTTCAAAGAACAGTAGCTGTGACAACTGGTAAACTCTGAAGAACAAACTGTTTCCAGCTTTAGGAAAAAGACTGTAAGGGCTGTATCCTGCCCTCCATAAAGATACTGAAGCACTTCCCTATCCCTCTGGCCTCTTCCTCCAAATGTAAGCTAGTTATCACTCTTAACCCTAGTACTTTGCCAAGCAATTCCTTAACTGCTTGTTTTGCCATGAGCTAGATGCTCTCTGAATGTTATCCTCTCTCATGGGAAGTTTGCTCCTTGCTAGCACTAGTAATCCCCTTAGAGAGAAGCTGGGGAAATAGTTCATCAACATTTCTTCAATACTCACATCCTAAAACAAACATCTATCAAAAACAAGCAAAGGCCTTTTTCAACTTTTCATCTGTCATCATAATTAATCTTGTACTCTGCAGATACGCTCTTATGGTTTCTGTGAAATCCTCACACTTTTTCTTTTGGCTATGTTTTTTCTTTAGGCTGCAAAATTTACAGGCTTCCTCACCTATGACTTAGTAGAACTGTTTTGTAACCCTGAACACTTTTTTGTCCATCAATTTGTTTCCAGTATTTTTCCACTGTTTGTTTCAGTGTGGTTGTTACCAGCTTTTTCGAATAAACTATGTATTTTGTGAACACATTGCCTGAATTTGTCTCAAATACATACTGCTAATTAAGGGTATAATCTTCCTTTCATTTTTGGCTCTAGTTTACATTTGGATTTCATGTAAGCCATGGTTTTCTAAATTAATTGAATTATTGTTTCTTTTACTTAAAATGCTTGGAAGCATTTAATGTAGGTAAATTCATTCCAATTTTCCAAGCAGAATCTCTACTATATTTAGGAAAAAGATAATGATGCAACCTCAGTGCCATATGCTACTGCATTTATAGTGTCTGCAGCCTGAGCAGGCTGGCATTTTGCATTTTTTAGAGTAGCCTTTGTAAAGCATGCATCTCTCAGGGAAAAATGCACTGTAATCTGTTCTTCCCCATTTGCAGCCTGCTGTTCTGGAACCAAACGTTCTGATCAAATGCACCTCTGTCAGAACCGTGCTCTCCAAGTGGCAATGATGACACACCGATACGCTTGGTTAGCATGGGTCTCCGTTGTGAATCTCATAAATAGTGCTTGCAGTCTAATCTGATGGATGACCAGCGTTGATCCATAATCAAAGTCACTGCCAATAAAACAAATGCCTTTTGAATCTTTTTTTTCCCCTTAGGTACTTTGAGCGTTGCAGAATTTTCAGTGTTTTAAACTAGTTAAAAATAGTTTTTCACAATACTAATAATCTAAATTAATTACAGAGTTTTAACTTTTTATGTTTGTTCATTTGTTTTGTTTTTAACTAGTTAAGACTAATTTAAAACTAGTAGTGTCCTGAAATATGCTTCATGACTTCCCTGGAAATTTACCTACCTGCAACAAAAGAATTCTGCCTTTTATATAGGCAAAATTCTGTTTGCATTAGTTTGCAAACAAACTGGAGATGACTTAGGTTTTAAGATTCCGCCTTGGTGTTTTTCATTAGTTTTTTACTGGTGTTTTTCATTAGATTAGGATAAATGCAGAATTGTTGCACTTTACCCAGATTTATGAGAATGTCACAGATCTCAACTTTTTCCAATTAACATTGCAATTACATTTATAAATGTATTTCAGAAAGGCCATTTAGAAATGATTTGACAGAAACTTGTGTACAGCTCACTTCTATGGCAAATCAGTTGCAAAGACAGCCTGGAATTGTATCCACTTTGAATCTTATGTATTGACTTTGGCTGAACAGTCACAATGGTTATTGTCCAGAAAATTCAAGCAGAAACTGTCAATATATGTTCCACAAGCTTTTCCTTTCTCTGATTGGAAAACACACCTCAGCTGACACAAAATGGGACCTATAAAATCGAACCTACATGCATATCAAACACACAGCAATCTCCCCTGACATATTCTCCTTACACAGCGCTCTTGCAGTCTGAACCAAAAAATAACAAAGAATTACAACTAACATACATGAAATGTTAGAGGATATTCTATATTTTATCTACCATGATGGGGACTTAAATCTACAGAATATTATATTTAATTATGTTTCTTTAGTTCAAGAGATGGTGATGTACATCAAGCTGCAGCACAGAATTACACTGAGCTACGTCTTTAGCTCAGTGTTGGTGACACACCAAAGGACTTGAGCCCCCTGCTCCAGCTGGAGAAAGCGCCCTTCACAGCTGGAGGCCATGCCAGAGCTGGCACTGTGGAAGGACAGTGGAAGCTGTGGCTCAAGTCCAGAGTTGAAGAGGTTGCCTCATGACTCAGGCTGGGGAGTGACAGTGGCCTCACCCAGGGGAGGCATGCTCCAGCTGCGTTGCCAGGTGGAAGACGTATAGGAGAAAGTAAGACACTGTGTAGCATCAGGGAGGGGGAGTAGGGGATTGACATGATCTTATCGCTCGAAAGAAAGCAATGACACAAGGAAAGAGGAACAGCTGGAAGCTGTGCTTGAACCAGTAGTGGTGACAACTCACAGTGCACGGGAAAGTGGAAGCCTGCGATTTCTGACAGGAGGAGAAATCTTCCCCCTTTGGCCTCAGATCTGAGTATATAGGAACAGTACAGTACCAAGTAAGGGACACAAATTTCATAAAGGGAAGCTTCAGAGACATCTTGTTCTGAACAGAGCTCTGTCTTCTCAACTACCGCTTAATCCTCCCACTTCATTAACTCACCATTTTGACAGCTGCCCTCTTTACTGAGCCAAGAGCAATCCCTTATTTTATTTTTCTCCAGTTAGGAACAAATTTCCAAAAGCTTCCATAATTTCCTGCAGTCTAACAGCATTATACTATTGCTTGCAACACCTAAGAAATCTTCCTTATACCTAGTTTCTTCCAGGTGTGGCTTTCTCAGCTGCTCAGCCATGGCTGCTGCATCTCCCTTCTGGGCAGTGATGGCAGCTGCTACTTCCAAAGCTCAGTGTATTTGCTGCCATTTGATGTTTTCCATGTGTGCCTCCAATATCACCTTTGCTACAGCTCTGGTTTTCTGTAATTGTCTCTCTCCCTCTTTTTTTTTTTTTTTTTTTTTTTTTTTTCTCCCAGTGTGCTTTTAACAAAAGCTTCTAATTTAAGTCAAAGGATTTTACCAAGTCACCATAATTTACTTTAAATTCAACACTTAATTGGAGTTATACCAAATTACATTAAGCTTTATATATAAACATATGTTTGACATGCCTGAAATGTTTCCGCCTTTTGGAGCTTGCTCTTCACTGGCATAAGTGAATTAGTACAACTGAAGATAGCAGCACTATGGCAATTTCCAGAATCCATCCTTCCCTTTAATGGTGCGTAAGTTAAAGATAATACAGTCATCTACTTAAGGCAACAGATACTACCTGCATGATTGTTCAGACTAAGTATACTTTATATTATTCCACTCTAAACTGGGATTCAAGGGCCCCAGGTTCTAAAATTTTCAGAAGCTTATCTCCATTTACCTCATCATGTTATATACATGGACTCAGGGAAGGATCTTTCTCATGAATTAATGGAAAGTTTGAATGGATGTAAACATTACATGATATAGATATTTATTTTGAAAGCAGGATGTATTTGAAGTCAAGTGTCATGCACAAAAACTTTCCAATTGCCTTAAAGAATTAATAGATTACCTCGTGGATTTCCCCACTAGAAACATTTGAGTGTTTCCTAAGATCAGCTATTCCCCATCAATTTACACAGGACAAAATTTAAGAATACTTAACAACAATCAGCACTAAAATTAGTTTTAAAAATAGGTAACAACAAAACAAGACAATTGTTCACTGTATTTATCTCGATGAGTTAAATTTACTGCATGGCCAAGAAAAAGAATCTCCACGATGTTGAAAGTGACTGTGCTTCTGAAAACATGGCATTATGTCCCCTAGCCTTTGTACTGTGCCATGATGGCAGCTGTATCTTTTCCCTTACTACTATCTAACTTCATCTTTGTAATGACATAAAGGTTAGTAAAGCTTTGTTCTCAGCCACTTTTCACATTGTAAAGTAACATCTCAGGCATGATGTTCCTCTCCACCCTCTTGCTGCCTTACTTCTGCCACATATTCCGCTGCCTGCCTGCCATTGACAACACAGGTCCTGTACCCTGGGTCTGCTCTGACCTGTGTTGGCTGAAATCAATGGCAAAATTATTCCTTCTTCTCCATTTGGTAACACCCAACTGACTGCCCCAAAAATAAACTATTAACAACTAACAACTTCTTCTTTCACCATTTCTTCTTTCAGTTGAAGTAGACCATCTTATTCTGAGCTCCTTATCAAACTATAATGATAACAACAGCTATAGTCAATTCCATAAAGGTTTACTACCACATAGGCAATACAGGTATAATTTCCTTAGAAACCAAGGTTCACAAGTAAACATAATATGAATGAAGCAGTGAGGAGGCAAGGTATCTTTGATTAATCTCATTTATTTTTAGAAGTCTATGACTGACAGGTTATTTTTTGAATGTCAAAACTCTTTTTTAAAATTAAGGTGAAAATATAAACATATATAAGCAGCATTCACTACCTCCAGATAATCAGCAAAGGAAAAGACCCTCAATGTCAAACTCAGCTGTGAAATTAAGAGAGAAAGTTCTAAAGAGTGAACAAACCAAGTTAGATGTGACAAAGCATGCCTGACATCTGATAACACACTGATAGGTAAATTTCTGAGCAGAATAAATAAGTAAATAAGCAGCACCATGTAGAAAGAAATACAAAAACGTTGTGTGCTGTGCTAATTAAAACAAGTAATCTGTCTGATACAAAAGACTGTAGAGAGATGGGTTGATTCATCCATTATCCAAACAGCCAGTCTACTCTCCCCAGGAATGGGCTTAAAAATACACCACCAATGTTGGGATTGCTTTTGAATTTCTTGAAATATAACTTGCCACAATTTCTAGTACATGCTAGTACACATTATGCCCTGTAATTTCAATTTAATTCAATCTCTAAAAGAGACTTATTTGATTTAGTGAAAATGGTTAGTAAAAATCTCATAGAAACTGAAATCCATTGTATCGCTAGCATGAAAAATAGAACAGGAAGTCACCTTAACATCTAAAAGAAAAAGTTCAGATACTCTGGAGTAATAACATTCTTAGCATAAGCTGTGTGTTTTATAGTTACATATTTTAACCTGAAAAATTGAACAAAGCTCACAGAAATGTTAAAGTTTGTGCATTAAAAAAAAGTGCACTAGTAATCATTAAAATAAAACTAATAGAGTTTTTACAGATTTAATAGTGAAGTAATAAAGTTTTACCTTTACTTACTGCAACACATTAGTTACTGTGAATATGTACACATCACAGTCCTTAAACAGTTATTGGATTACAATAGTCATATGTGATCACCCTTTGGTCTGTGACATTGCCATTTTGGGGTTCCATGTAATGGACTTTGTTTTTTATGAACTTCTACATAGTCACAGTGCAACAGAAAGCTTATAGTTTACAAAATTTCCAAAATACACATAAGTTTTTCCATATAAGACTTCATGAAGAATCTGAAAAAATGCCTCTAAATACCATATGATCTAATTGCCGATCGCCCAGAAGTTAAAGCTAAATCAGTGTTTATTTGTTCCTGCTATCCATGTTGTTGTTGTTACTACATTAAATAATCTTAGAACAAATGCTCTTACATTGACATCTTCATATCTACAATGCAAGGAAATAAAGGAAGAAAATGTACTAATCCTTTCATATTATCACATGCAAACAACAATAACCACAGGCAGAATGAAATCCAAATGCATAATGCATGCTCACATCGCAGTAGAACATGAACAAAATCCAACAGTATAAATTAATTTACTACATTACTCTGCTTCATTATGCACTAACAAATGAAATTTTAAAAGCCATAAAACAGAACAATCGTTTATCCTGGGAAAAAAAAAAAAAAAAAGCCACCATAAAAAAAGTTGAGATTTTGTTTTTAAGGCTGTTCTTTTCTCATGCTATACTAAAAACTGTAGGGCACCGACATTTTTAAATAAGTCCTTCTCACAGATGGAGAAAAATAAACACTTGAATGAATGGGGGAGGAAGGTAGGGAGAAGAAAGCAAAATGAATACTAGCAAATCACTCCAGAACCTTTAAATAAGCATGAAGCCTCATGGATAACAAGATAAATAAAGCTTAACTCAGCCCCTGTATAACCCTTGAACTTCCTCCTCCATTCAAAAGCTAAATCTAGTTTCAAAAGCATTGATTTAGAGAGAATGGAACACCACAAAGACACAAACAAAATAACAGTCAGTAATGAGTCTCTCCATAATATTCAGATGAAACGAATGATACAATTTGGCTTGCATAAGCCTAAAGGTGATGTTACATCTTGTATCAAAGAAATAATTTTCATACCAGAAAGACATCAAAGAAAGGCATAGTATATTTTTGAGGAGTTGCCAAGTGCATACTTTTCCACGTTGAGATACGAAAGCAACGTAACACCACATCCTTTCCATCTATCTGCATACATGCCTATATATTGTTACACTCCTCGGTATATTCTTTTCTTTTCCTCTTATGCATTGTTGAAAAAACATGAAAAAAAAAAATTGAGACTGTTAGCGAATAGATATTCTTCATGACCCAGATACAGATAATTTACATATTTCAACAGAACACTTTAAACAAAAGTTTTAATACCAATTTTACCTAGGTAAAATGCACAGATCTATAAAAGGAAGTCAGGCACGTAACTTCTACCTGAGCTTGAAATATGTGCAGTCTTGGAAACCCTACCTCTCTTATGAACTATCCCGGATGCCCAAGAAGCTTATGTTTTAACTGTCAAGTGCCCATTGAACATCATCTATATTCTACATGTTCTTTATGTCCCCCATGCAAACCTATGAAGCCCCAGAATATTACACATTATACATTATTATACATTATATTACACAAAGATTTCAGTACTAACAAACACACATATTAAAACAACAAACTGTCCTTGTTGCTCTTCAGAGAGCAATATTGTGCATTTCTTGCACAATGCAAGAAACATGGGCACAATGAAAAGTTACTTTTATTACTGAAATTATAATATAGTAATGGCATTGTTTCCAGAGAAGCTCTGTCCTGCTGAGTTTCAGTATATTAACCAGATAGAATTAAATAAAATCTGCAAACTCATATCTAACAAACTGGCATTCAATCATTCTTGGAAAACAGTTATTTTGATAGAAAGCACAGATGAAAAGACACAAAAAATCACCCAGTCCTCTAGCAAAAACTTTCTTTTTATTATTATTATTATTTTTTTTAATTTCACAAGCTCTTTATGAATGATACAACATATCACCAAGGGATCACTTCACTCACCAGCTTCCCCAAGGAAAACCATGGTCTTTGGTTTAACACAAGTCACAGCAATATCTCACCATGACTGCACAGTGATTTACACTTTTAGAGATGAAAACTGATATTTTGTCCTTTCAAAGTCAAAAAAAAAAAAAAAAAAAGGAGGGGGGAAGAGGAGGGGAAGATGGAGAAGGAGGGCAATGAATTAAAAATATTCAAAATTCTTCTAGTAGAAAACAATCCAACTAAGTTATTTTCTTCTCTACCCTGTCACTATGTTCTCTATAACTGGGGGCTCCTTCAGAAATAAGCTGAAAGATTTCAGTTCCAAATACAAGCTAACCTTCACTATCATAAATCCCAAATCCCTCTGTAGAGAAAGAAAAAAAGTGGAAGGGCTTTTTTTTTTTTTCTCCAATGAACAGTTGCAGCTATTCTACATTTTGATTCCCCTGATGCTGTGTCAAGTCAAAATCATTGTCTATCTGATTTTTTTATTGGCAAGGACATTCAATATCAAATTAGTATTAATTTATATACCCCTTAGGGTTTCCAGGTTTTAAAATAAAATGAGGCAGAAAGAATAACAACACCTGTAAAAGAGTTTTGATTGTGCTGAACTGGATTGAATTCCTCTAGTCATTTTAGGATAGCTTGCGATTTCCACCCCATCTTTTTTTTTCCTTTTTTTTTTTTTATTTTTATTTTATTTTTTCTCAATGGTGGCTCCCACATGGGAAAACTTCATCATGTTTCCCATGGCTCACCTATGAGAAGCCTGCACAGTTTCAAACTCATCTTTGATATATAGAGAGCATTGTTTATATTCAATAAATATGTCTTTCTACACCTAAGGCACCTTTTCATTCAGTCCTAAGATATTAGGCATTCATTTGCTTAAATGCATTTTTTTTTTCAGTCGCTCTTTCCCAAATAATCTTCACCATGAAAGTGTGGCCTACATTTTTCTCTCAGATGCAAGCACTTACATTTCTCTGTATTAAAGTACAGCTAATGCTTTAATTAAATAATTTTTTCCCAGGTGGCTGAAGTCATGTCAAGGGGATAGTTACAGCCCAAGGTACACAGCGCCAGCTCTACTCTAGCAGAGGAAAAACTCTCATGTGAAAAAATTCCCCCATGAACACAACCAGAGTACAAAGAGCTGTTCCAAAATCCACTGATTTCAGCACGAACTTGATTCATCTCAGGAGACCTAAGAAGAAGGCAATTTCAATTCTCTGGGTATCACAGGGAGGTTGTGGGCGGAGCACTGCTAACAACAGTGTGGGAGTACAGTGATTGTTTCAACAACAGTCAAATCAAAATGCACTAAAATTAAGTCTCAAACTGGGAAAAAATGAAACTAATGCAGAAAAAATGAGGTTTAATTTTAGATATTCAAGTCTTATCAAAACATCAGGGAGATATTCTAAACATGGATATTATACCTAGGCCTTGGCCCCAAAAATCCTTTCAAAAATCTGCACTGAAGGTTCGAATAGGCTTCTGACTTTACTGATACTTTATGGTGAGGTTCTGGTCAGCATGAACAACAGCAGATGTGTATTTCTTTGTATGAAGCACAACAAATCCCCTAGATTACCTGCACATAGGTTAATATATTGGCATATTCATGCATCCACGTATTCATTTTCTTTATGCGACTCTGGCACACATTTTCAGTTTGTTCGATTGTTTTTTTATAAATGCTATTTTTAATAGTATGTGTACTCAGAGATGACTCTTCTGTACTTAAGGGTTTCATTCTGTTCACAGTCAAAACATCCACAGAAACCTCACTGTCTGAGCAAAGGACAGATCCTATGAGTACTTGTTCTGCAATCCCTTGATACTTCCAACGTTTTAAACTGTAGGAGGTTCTTGTAGACGGAAATTTCCATGTTAGCGATTTTTTTTTTTTTTCTTCCTTCAGGGCTGCTAGATAGATATCATGGACATGAGAGTCTTGTGATAAATGCACATTTAGCATGAGAGAAATATATCTTCAGGTATGTCTCAGCTCCAATTCCAATCAAATACAATTTCCTCAGCATTGGGAAATCAAATTCCCTGCCACTGGCCTATCTGTGAAACAGAGGAAAAGCTATTCATTGTACAAGTGTATTCAAAGGAACACAGATGATGCATTTAACCCACTTTGTGGAACAACCCTGAATTCCGGGATGTGATATGGACAATTGCTGAATCATGTTTGAAAATCAAGGGGCTAGCACACTTATGTGCCATGTTGTCAGCAATCCTCACTAGTTCAGAGCTACCATTGATGGACAGACGTATCTAAGAAAGAACTACAAGCACTGTCTGGAAAACAGGGAACTCCTTGTTAGGGCTATTCTTAGAGGTAAAGGTGCAGTAATCAAAATATCCATTCATTAAAAAATATTTTCTCCATCAGTGGGGATGAAAATTGGATTCAATAGCAAAGCAATTTACAGTGAATTTCCCACTCTGCAAAGTTTATATGCCATGCAACAGATAACTGCTGTCTGCAGGTACAACAATTAAATCCATGAATAAAGTGAAACTATTTAGCATATGCAGATGAGTTCTGTTGCTTTTTCTCCACCAAGATGTTTAATGAGGAATTGCGTCCAGTGTTGTGTGTGAGAACAAAGGATATTTCTGCATTAATTTTGGCAGCTTTTTTACTTGATAGACTTTTCTTCATCATTCTGTGGATTTATAGGAGTTGTTATAATGAATAAAAGAACAGAGTTATAAAATCTGGTATCCAAACCATAAGAGCGACCACTACAGGAATGCATTACTCTATAATATTAAGGAACTGGGAATTGATTTTTTCGTGAAACACAAATATCTTTTTTTTTTTTTTTTGTATAAACTTCAATATATTTTTGTGTAACTATGACTAATTATTAATATTTTGTTGGTGCAAGTACAAAAATGATTGAAAAATAAAAGTTTTTGGAGATAAATTTTAGATAGAATTAGAAATAACTAAATACATTTTCTGCTTAAAATTTGGAAATAAAAATTGAAAGACTTTTTTTTTAAAAAATCTGGTTAAGAAAATTTATGAGATTTTTTTTTCTTACCCTCCCCTCCTCCCGAATTTTCTGTTCTTCTAAGAGAACTAATTCAGAGAAGTAAGCAATCCAGGAAAAAAGATATATAGGAAAAAAGCTCCAGAGCAGATACTATTTCAGCCTTACAACTTAGTTTGATTTCTTATTTATTAGATTCCCCATTTTAATGAAGTAAACTACACTTTTGCTTTCCATAGGCCTTAAATTCCATGTTCCAAGTTAAAGAGAAGTATGAAATCTACTGTTCCCTCTTATATACACAGATATAAAGAATTCTTTTTATACTGGATCCACCTGTCTTTTCAGATGTGTATTCTGCTCTACAAGTTATAAAATAACGTCTGATTTAACTCTCACATCAAACACCCATGGAAAGAAAAATAAAAACAGCACAACACTATGAGCCTTCATTCAGCAGCAACATTGAAAAAATGATTTCTACACATGAATTCACTTGAAGAAGTGATTTCTCAAATCTTAAGAAAACAACACTTTGTTTGTATTATGTGTCTTCCATATTAATGCAGATAATGCTGTAGAATTTAAACAGACTACTTTGGAAAACTAGCAATCACATTGCAGGTTTTTTCTTCTAGTCTTTTCATCATAAAATTCCTAGGCTGAAAGACTGACAGATGCAAACAACTGCCTGTTCTCTGTCCTGTTAAAATAAATTAAAGGAAAGAAAATGATGCAGCAACAGAAGAAAGGAGAGATGTGTCATTCTTGCTATTATGAAACATACAACTATTCATCTTTTGTACAGGCAGACATGCAGTGTGAGAGCTCAGGGCCCCATTCACAGTGACATCTTCTGGTTCCACTTGTGGCCAGCAGCTGTGGATGAGGCTGGTTACAAGCCTGTAACACCTAGTAGCTCAGCATGGGAATGGTTAGGGACAAAGAACAAGTACTTAAAACATTCCAGCTAGTGGAAGAGAGCCATGGGATAGACATAAATGTGCAATGAATACACAGTCAGAATCAGAGGCATACAAATGATGCTGTAGGTAACGGGATACGTTCCTTCCTCCAATACACATGCACACAGTCATCTACTGTCCTTTCCACATAGAAACATGCTGTGATACCTCTGGAAACTAATCTTCTTCATAAAAATACTCATATTTATTGCTTAATGCAACAGGGAAACTACCCCTTGGAGAGGTGATGGAACCTGTATTTCAGAAACCCGAATAGAAACACAGCTCCTCTGTAAAATACTAATGCTCTACAACTGCTTGAGCACAAAGCTGACAGCTGAAGTACATCTGAGTCAAAGTTTAATTTAAAAGCATGGCATATTTTTTTTTTTTTTATTTATTTATTTTTTTTTTACTTTGTCTGTGAAATAACAGCCTTTCAACCAGGCAGCTCTGTTCTCTCTCAAGCTTCTCAGGAGATTCCCTTCTAATTCCCCCAGGGAGACACCAGCTTAGTACGCAGTAGCACAGGTGACATGGGAGACGACAGCCTCCTCAAGGCTGAGTCTCTACCTCAAACAAACACAAGAGAACCTCTTACCTAGAACACTTTCATGTGTTTTATTTAAGCCCTTGGCAGGCAGTCTCTGAATCAGGCAGGCAGTAATACTTGAAAGATAAATGGGTGCAGTGCTTGTTAAATGAGTGTCTGTCACAGACTGAGCAAAAGGAAAAACTGACAGTAACCCCTGGAATGAGTTAATGTGAAGGATTCTGTTATCCAGGGAGCAATGAAGTCTACTAAAATTATTTAAAACTTCTGACAAAATATATATGTATGTATATTTAACTCAGTGTATTTCAGCTCTATTTTATGGATAAATTTGACTCAGCCACACAAAGTTCTCATGAAAACGTTATAAGGTCAGTTGATTGATAGGAAAACAAATAAATTCCTACAAATTAATGTTGAAAGCCAGCATATATCCAATATCAACTCATATTGCAATCAGTAGGGGACTGTGGTTTCCCAAATAGGCAATAATTACATTATTTCAGCTAGTTTCACACTTTTAAATGTGAATTTTAATAGCTACAACCAATTCTCTCAGGATTAGCTGGGCAGGCTCCTGCTTGGAAAAAAAAAAAAAAAAAAAAAAAAAAAAAAGCGCAATCTGGTAGCCTCTTTTCTCCAGTTTGTATACAAAAATTCCATTGGATTTCAAAGTTCTTATGACATTTCAACATATTCTTAACTGCTGCAAAGGTTCATCATTTCATAATCACAGAGAACCTCTTAAACTGTTCTAATTTATTTCCAGAGTTATGTCTGCCCATAGTTTTCCTCACTTTGCAGCATGGTATCTTTCTTTTCTCACTTTGCCCTTGGCTAATCTGAATATAAATTCAGTGTTGATTCCTTCTACCTGCTGATGGACAGAACTAACAATGGATCTCAACTGTCTTGTGAATATATACTGAAGAGCAAAATTGGGTTTAGCAAAAATACAAAACAAAACACCACAAACAAAAAAGCAACAAACCAACCAAACAACCAAAAATTAGTATTTTTCCACTTGGTTGTTGAACCAAAGTGGAATATGTCTCCTCTCTTTATTTGAAAATTGGAAGTAATTTGTTATGAAAAAGGTTTTGAAGCAGTGAGAGAGGGAAGTGGTTGAGTCACCACCGCTGGAGGTATTTAAAAGATGTGTAAGATGTGGTGCTTGGGAGTATGGTTTAGTGGTAAACTTGGCAGTGCCACATTAATGGTTAGACTTGATGGTCATAGAGGTCTTTTCCAACTAAAATGATTCTATTGTTCTACAGTTCTAAAGTTATCTGGAAATTACACCATTTTTACACCTGGCCTTGAGTACTTTCTCATAACAAATAAGGAAACAATCAGTAACTCTGGAAAGATTCAAGGCTTAAAGGATATCACACAGGAATGGATTAAAAAACCTTTTGCAACTCATTTCATATACTCTTTGAGCTCACAAAACAGGTTCAGCAAATGGCAAAGCTATTTTTCCACTGGAGAGTGCTTAGTAGACAAAATTCCTGGAATACTACATCATGATTTCAGCGTTGATTCAGTAAGCAATATGTCTATGAAGTTTTATACATCTGTAACCAAATACAGAAGATGTAAAATACATGGAGAAGACTTAAACGGTCCTGCATATATAAAAAAGGGAAAAACACATTCTACCTGGCAAAACAAAAAACACCTGTGAATTGTTTGAAATGCAAATTCTACTCATATTTCTGAAAAGTGTCAGCTTTATCTAAATAAAAATAAGTCAAACTCTACATAGTATGCAGTGTTTAAAAGACATTCATCTGCACTGCCCCCAACAAGCACATTTTAAATCCTTCTGAGAGACATTTTTGTCAGATTAAAGATTTTTCCTCTTTTCAAAGTTGTATATTACATTTTTAACACTCGGTATTTTACAAGCTGAGTAAATATTTTACAGGCTTGACAGTGTCAACAATACTTGTATATAATTATACTGTACAAAAAAGTATTTATTTGGCATGCAGCGTAACTTACAATATGCCAAAGACACTGCAGAGGAAATGTAGCAGACATTATTTAATTAGTTGCATTCAAGGAAAGCTTTGCAAAGCAAACATACAAAAAACGTGGAAATTCTTAGTCCCCTTGCATGTTATAGAGGGACTGTAACAGATGCAGAGGATTATTTTTACTTATTTATTTATTATGGAAAGTAGAAAACCAAACACTACTAACAAGACCTTTGCAATTCAGATGGCTGGTACAGAAGGTTTTAATAACTTATCCATAATAAGTAGAATCTAGTAGGCAGAAGAAAAATTGTTTTATTTGCTCTTGTACCTTCATCACTAGGTCAATTTCAGATGTAATTTTCACTTATTTTTAACATATTCTTTGTTAAGCAGCACTGTCATGCTTACTTGCAGTATTTTGATTTATTGTGATATATTTTGAGAGAATGGATGAAATAAATATCCCTAGTTTCACAACAGTACTGCTTATATGGGTAAAATGTGGCACCAAAGTCACATAGGAATAGGCTGCCTGATCCTGAATCTACTGAAGTTAATAGTGAGATTCCCATTGGATTATCACGCAGACAGGATTTCACTCCAAAGTTCCTGCCATGTAGTCAAACTGCTTGAATTAACAGGCCTTATTCTCCTAGGGAAACTCAGTGGGGATTTGGAGCTTGCTTCGTGAACTGCATGCATGCGATTGCTCCTCGGGTAATATAAGCTGTTCATACAAACTCCATGAGCAAACTTATTTGTACAGACTGCAATTCTGCCTGCATACAAAAATGCCTGCTGTCATCAGGTATGAACAAATCCTCTTCATTATGATATTAAGATAAATATTTGTAGACAGAGTAGAAAATTACTCCATTTAACCACATAAAAGTTTTAATAAATATTTCTGACTCAGAAATTGTGTGTTTTCCCTTAGGTCAAAAATTAGAAAGCTGTAATTTGTTCACCCTCTCTTATCAGTAGAGTTTGTTTTTTGTTTGTTTGTTTGTTTTCTCCAGTTAAATTCCTAATGCTAAATAACCTTACCTTCAAGGAGATATTAATCTGCATCACAAATATCAGTGACTCACCTCAAGTATATCACATCACTGAATATATATGTATGCAAATATATACGTATACACAGCAGAGAGAGGCGCCAACAGAAAGGCTACAGCCCTTTACCTCCTTCCCCATACTTGTATTAGTGGTAACATCTCTCTTCCACAGATTTAACGTTTAAGGACATTTGCCAAAAATAAACATTTTCTTCAATTCTCTAGAACATCAACTTTTTAACAGTGCGCACACACACACACAGACCAACTTGGCTGCCTGGGCTCAGGCAGCGTATACAAGTAACCTTCCCATGTATTCTCACCTCATTAATACTTCTTGGTCATGTTTGCAGTGGGGTTGCTGGGATGACTCAAGAGACTGAGGATTCCTCTTGTTGGTAAGGTTTGTACAATTTTGACAATGTTTGTACAGCTTTTTCTTGGGTATGAACTGGAGGAGGGCAAGAGGCAGGTTTAAATTCTAACTCTGCCAAAACAACTGACCAACTTACCAAGCTGAGGAAAGTGACCTCTTACCTAACTTAGAGCAGCTACTCGTTGTATTGTACAATACTCTAAATTTGTAATAATACCATATTCATCCACTTAGTACATGCGTTTCTGTACAGATCAACAGGCTAACGTGCTTCATTCCTCATGTCACTATTGAAGAAAATAACTGAAAGAGGTAAAAAGTATGGCAGTTTCCTGTAGTAAGTTTTATATATATACTTTTTTTTCTATTAAAAAGTCTTCAATGTGTAACGGATTTTAAAAATGGCACCCAGTATTTCCAGGTAGCTTATAACAAAATTTGTATTCCTTGATCACTAGGGTTTCTTCTTTCTAGACTAATTTATAAAAGGTCTTTTTCAGTAGACGTCAAAGGAATTTAAGGCAGTAAAATTCCTCTTTCAAAGAGGATGGAAAATGAACTTTGGAGTTGCAAACACAAGGTTAACTTCCCACAAGAAAAGGATTCCTCTTGCCTCAGGAATGCTGAATTGATTAGTCATGCTACCATGTCTGTCTGATAATTTCAGACAAACAATGAAAGTTACAAACTTTACCCAGCTTTTCCATAGCCAAGAGCTGACCTAGGGTCAAACCTTGAAATGAAGGTTCTTTACCTCTGCTTACCCAGGCTGTTTACCCAGGTTCCTGTTGTGAAGAAGGTGACTTCCCTCCTTCTGTTGTCAGAATCAACTCAACTAGTGATGTCTTTCTAAAAGAACAACGGGACTGACATTGATTGTCCCCACTTCCTTCCATCTCTTTCTTTCTCTTTTTTTTTTTTCTTTTTTTTTTTTTTAAAGCTTTTATTTACTGTTTTGGATGAGAACACAGGGATCTGAATTTTAAGAATAGAGAAGTTTCTTCCAGAGTGTATGCTTAACTGCCAGAGTGGTTTTGACTAACGTGTTTCTTGGTGACAGGCAAACATTTCTGCCAATGCAGCCCAGGGGAAAGAGGATAAACTTGTGTGCTGCCTCTGCTAAACTAGACAAATTTACTGTTCATTTAAAAGTAGCAAGGACCATTACTATGTATACACATAGTAATGTGTATCTAAATCCAAAATCCAAACAGGATTTAGGAGTTTCCCATCCTGCTAATAAATCTTTAAGGTTTACTATGCTGCAAATCAGAGAAATGGCTAAGTATTGTGTAAATGAACTGAATGATCACTAATTTGTCTTAGTTTCTGATTTAACTAAATGCAGGTATTTACAGCCAAAGTTGCAAAACTCTACAAAGTTTGAAAGTAAAGAATTAGGAAGTTCATTTCTGATGCCACAGAATCTAATCTGCACAGACTATAAATAGTTTAAAGTTTAATTCTATCTTCTTCTGTAAAGAAGAGTTCAGTTTCTTCCAGCCCCCAGGGTGTGCTTCTGAGATACAGCTTAGGCAGATGTTTTCAAAAATCAGTTGGACTAACTGTATTTAAAACCAGCAAGAAACAGATACAAACATAACAGTGAAAACAAGTAAAAAACATGATTCCCATGAAAGACATGGGGAGAAAAGAAAGAAGCAATAAACGCTGTGTGACTTATCAAAAATAGACTACTATTAGATTAACTATATTTGAAAAGGTAACTGATTATGAGACAGATTTTATGAATCTAAATTGTAGTAATGATTTTGAAATGATGGCACACCAAGTATTATTTATGCTGGAGGAGGAGTGGTTTGGAATAACTGTATATAAAGTCCTATCTAATGGACAGGTGATAATAGGCAGTGCTAAAAGACAAGATATCAGACTGCAAGGAGGTTACTAGCTCTTGAAGGACTGAAATGAATATAGATATAATTTCTAAATTAATGTACACAAAGTAGGAATTCAGTAATGGCAGTCATAGCTGACATGAAATTATGTAGCACTTTAAGAACAAAGGTGGATTAGGATTTTACAAAGAAAGCCTGATTGGCCTGCAGAATAGACACAACAGAAATAGAATTGAAAAAGCCTTTTGAAGGACAAGGACTAATTTCTGCTATCAAGTGGGAAAGTTTTCATTTGAAGATCATGGGAAAGGAAAAACTCCCGTATGCTACTGAATAAAAGGAGTCAAAACAACACAAGTTTGAAAATAGAAGACATTGGGAAACAGCAAAAGTTGACAGCACTAGCTAAATTGCATCTGGAATATTGCACAAAATATAAGGTATGTTCAGGAGACATTAATTCAGACAAGTAGAATAAAAAAGTCAAGGATCCACATACTCCTCCAAGGATGGCACATATCAGAGGAGTTTGACCTGCTTTGTTTAGTAACATAAAATGTTACTTTTACTTAGTAATACAAATACAGGAATTTCGGCCTATAAATAAGTAAAGTGGGTAAACTTTGGGGTAGGCAGAATTAGGGAAAGCACTATTTATGTTTACTGGCAAACTGGCACAGAAACAAATGATGTAGTACAAGACATCACATCATTGCGCTTGATGTTAAAGAAAGGGATATTATTAAACAGCCACTGAAAACTGTCCAAGAAAAACTATCCAGCAGTTTTTAACTCTTATCAAAGCACAACTGTGTTAACACTTTCTGATCATCCAAATTCTTCCATATAGAATGACAGATTAAGCATTAAATTTATGAAGCATCACTCAGATTTTCTTCAGGACTGTACTCTTTACAGCTGCCATTAAGTAGTTTCCAGAGTGGAAGTGTTGTTGGCAGCAAAATACCATTTTTAGTACAGCTTAATTTTACATTTGCAATGTCAGTATCTCCTGTTATATCAAACAAGGGACAATACTGAAATTCAGTGCAGTATAATTAGTGAATATATGAAAACAATCCTGCATGGACAACTTATTTATCACTCTTCAAATATATTTACTGAATATTAATTCTCGCATAATATTGCCCAGGCTGAAACTTTCCTGTCCTAAAGCTATATAGTAACTTTATATCTGCAAGTGGATATGAGAAGAGGGTTTATACACAATAATGCTCTGACTACCAAGTAAATTTATTTACAAATTACTGAAAGTAGAGACTAGAAAAGCCACAATAATGCCATCTGAGTATTAATCATGGTTTCTTAGTACGTACATTGAGAAGTCTGACTGCTGTTTCTCACATAGAAAGTACTGAGGCAACACAGATTTAAAAGAAGCAAGAAAACCTAATAAACATTTTTTTCCTCTTATTTTCTTGTCAAAACAAAGAGGCAATTAAAAAGCATATTCATAATGTTTCAACTACTTCTGTTGCCTCTGTATTGAGTCATCTGGTGTTTATGCAACAAGAACAAGAAAAAACCATCTGATAAAAAGCAGATCCAAATAATCCCGCTTCTCAACTACACCCAAATGTTTTAGTTCTAGACATATCAATATGACTGATGCAATCAGTTTCTGGCAGATGATAAAATACAAAGAACACATTGACACTGGGGGGAGGGTGTAACTTTTTAAAAGCTTTAAGTACTCCTATACAGTAACATTTTCCTCATAAAATAAAAGGTTAAGGCATTTTGTACAATAAAGAGATCTGTTCCTGTTAGAAGATACTGTTTCTGATGGAAGCTGGGGCATTAGCTGATTACTATATAAAGAAATCAATGATTTTTATTTTTTTTTCTAAATGATGCAGATAATCCCAGACATTCACTGATGGCTAAATATACTTCTATTTGTTTATCCGTAATAAATTAAAATAGCTTAAGAATGAACAAAGATAATTGATTCTCTTTAGTTGCATTGAATTCAAAGCATGAAGGAGTGATGCAAACAAGATGTTCCAAATTATTGTTCTTTGAATATATATCTATGTTTATCTGTCCGACAGCTATCTTTAAGCAGAGTTTGATTTAATCCTACATTTAAATTAAATTTTTCATTTTAAATTATGAAGGCCTTGTAAGAAGAACAGTCAGGAACCTCAACTTCAGTAGTTATCTAAAGGGCAAGTAACAAAGATAAATTCAGATCTTTAAAAACTTGGTCATTAGACCTCAGCCAGCTTTCTGGTAATGTTAAGATTCCCTATTAACATTAATAAGAGTAGGATCAGATCCTAAGTCAGGGACCCACAGGGAAGGGGCTGGAATATATAAGTATAGCACAGCATGTGGAATATTTAGGGCTAGCTTATAAAAAAGGAATGACTTTTTCAACAAAAATGTCTGACCTCCACAGTGCTTCATGAATACACTTATTTAGAGAAACTGATATAATTTGAAAAGACAACTTACTGGTTGTCCTTTTCAACTTACTGCTGGTAAGTTTTTAATTCAAGCATTGGCGCTTACCTACTAACATTTAGCCATCAGTAGTATTTTCTTGCAGAGTAGTGTATTAGCAAATTGAAAGTGTAACTGCACATTTTAAGCAATAATAGCCAACACAAGAACTTTCTGATCTAAAGAAAAACAAACAAACAAACAAACAACAACAACAACAAAAAAAAAAACTGAACTTGTTTCTAAGATCGATAATGGTGAACACAGAAATTGTAATGCTTACAACATTTTTTTTCTCACCACCCTTAATCAGAAGAATTCTAGTCAGTCCTTCCAATGGGTAAATCAAGAAATATTTCATTATTCTAGAATATTATAGGATCACAACATTCGTCCTGTTACTTGTTGGCAATAACCTTATCTTGACCTAGAAAGCTACCCAGTCTTCAACCTCAATCGAAGTTGGATCTGACCACAATACTTAACAAGCAGCCATTATTAATATATTCAGTCAGTTCTGGGACTATAATGTACATTTTCTGACAGCAATTCAGTCATACTTCTTTAGAAGTAACACCTTTTATTCCATGGTAAGCAACTCAGGTAAAACAGCAACCACCACAAAACTCACCTAGGGACTTGCAAAACATGAGGAAGTATTTCTGCACTTGTGATGCAGCTCAGAAAGGTCAGGAAGTTTATTGTGGCACACATGTAGGCCATGAAAAACATCTGACTGGAGTCTATATGCATAGAGAGCATGACACAGACAGAGAAGTGTGTAGAGCCGTGCATTTGGAGGCAAAAAAGTAGCTCTGTGGTTCTGCCCATCTACACCTTCCATTTCCATGCTCAGTCTGTGTTGTTGGTCAGTTAATGCGACCCAGGCTTCTCAGGCTTTGCTCTGCCAACAAAGCTTATCCAACTCTCCTCAAATGAAGTGCAGCTATTACTGAAACATTTGTGGCACCAACCTTCCCATATTGCTGGTGGCCTTTGACAAAACATTTATTTTCAGAACCTGACTGCTAGGTTAGTGAACATAGTTAAATTTATATCCCCCATTCTAAACGTATTTCTATTTTTAGTACATTGGCATTTTTTAATCTCTGCTAGTGGGTTTTGAAACATAATGTCTCATTTGAATACATTAGCATATCAGTACCACAAGGTCATTACAGAATGCAGGAGATGAAAGCATTTCTACACACCATTATTTCCCAAGAAAAGTAGGAGAAGCAACAAAGTAAATTGCCTAATATTTTGCTAGAGTATGAAAAAAAATAAAAATAAAATAAAGAAAAGAAAAACCACACCAAGAAGAAATCATTCCACAGGCATTTGATACATCAGTTCCATGGACAGCTTTGGTCTAAGCAGTTGTGCAGCCCTTTGCCCTTGTTGATTTTCAAAATATCCAATATTATTTTTCATATGTAAACATCACATATGATTAAAAAAATCAGCACTAAAAGGAAACACAATATTTTATTCATTGTTGCTAAGCAACTCTTCAGTTATATCCCATAACACTTCTGGTCAGCATTAGTAGCAGAACAACAAAAAAGAACTCGTCTGTTTAATAGTACTGCTTACCAGTGAGTGCAACACAGTTAATAGACCGTGTTTGTGCTTTCTTTGACAATTTAGAACACTCTAATACCAGAAAAATACTTTAACGAACAACTCTTACCATGACAGAGAGAACCATGGTCTCCTGTCTTTGTGGATTCAGAATGAAACGTCTAATAGGCACATAATCAACCATAGATGAGCTCTCTGAAAAAGGTGTTGCTTTCATTAAAACTGTTAGGTATTTTTCTGTGGTAAGTACACACACTTGAAATCTTATGAAGTCACAGGCTGCATGTAATCATATTGTAAGATAAGATGTAAATTTATGATAGTATTTCATCCTACAGCTATGCAGTAACTTACAGAAATGCATATTCAAATCAAGGTTAACAATTAGAGCCATAAAATTATTTCTGAATGTATGTTTTACTCATCAAGGAAATAGTAGCAATCAAGAAATTTTGTTCTGAACTTGTTCACTCTCACTGTGCATCCATGGCTGTAGTTTGGATACATCCATCCACAGTACAGTTGAGAATATACAATCCTGCACAGAAAATTGACCAGTAGCAAAGAAAAAGGTCAGCACCAAATTATAATTCTGTTTGAAGTAATTCAATTCCTTCATCATTCATTTGCTTTCATTATTCTTCAAAGAGACTTTTAAAAAAAATACTCCTCCCTTTTTGATCAGTACAGCAATCAGAAAGTCCACAAGCTAATAATTTTCCACTAATATATTGAGAAACGGAGGTGGAAATTAATTTAGGAGGCATAAGGGTTTTCTTAAATTATAGGATGTTTCACAGGGTACTTACAGTGCTTCTTGAACTTTTGAATTTTCAGACTGATAGACTGAGCAAAATAGCTGGTATTTGCAATTTATAGGGCATTGATGTATCCAATTAAGACACAGAAAAGGCTACAGAACTGTGTGAAAACATCTGAGGATATGATTTCAGGATGCAAGGAAGTTTTGTTTCTCTTTCTGGTTGTGACTGGGAAATAACACATTTAGTAGCGTGATTCCTTAGGCAAATAAATAGAAATTTATTAGTTTAGACTGTAAACATTTTATATCCAGTAGGGTACCATGCACATTTCAATTTTTTCAATCTATTGTTCATTCCCCCATATCATTAGATGTGCCCTGCTCCTTTTGACAACAGGAGCTGCTTGCCAGACTTCTGTCGACCTGAAGAGTCACCAACACCGTATTAGCGCTATAGGGTGATGATGCTCTGCCTGGAGGAGCACAGCCGCCAAGCACAGAGACACTTAGATGTGCCTGGATGTGCTGCTTTTGTACATGCCAGCAATGGCAAGTCTGACAATGGCAGTGGTGTATAGCAGGACAATTTAAAATCTCAACTTTGCTTTAGTCATTGCTAAGAGAGACATACAGTGTTATTAACACACACACACACACACACAAACTAAACCAAACACACAAATCTAACCAATAAAATGTACATAAATCTGTATTAAAAGCAAACACTGATTCATATGCATACTCCTAGTTCAACGTAAAAACTTCAAGAGATGGTTGCAGTCCAGAGAAACACTTCCCCTCCCAACCTGCTTTTCCAGTGGGTTGCAAGTAACAAAGCTGATCTGCCAGATCAGAATCTAGCAGGAAGGGAAATAGGATATACTCACTGTTAAATATAACCACTGTTTCAAAAAAAAAAGAATTAAAAGGAAAAAAAAAAAAAAAAAAAAAAAAAGCCTCAAGGTACAAGATTCTGTGGAATGGAAATGTGTCCTAAGGAAATACTGTTTATATTCATATGTCTTTACACCCTATCCCAGGTATCTGTTAATGGCTGAATTTTTATTGGATCCAATGTATGCATGCTTATTTACTTAGGAGATTCTTGTTATTTGATATTACGCTCTCTACTGACAAAACTGAGTCCCTTTATGATGATTTCACTAAAGATATTTTCACTACTTTTTGTGGGATCTAAATACATGATTTCCAATCACCAACTCTTTTCCATATCAAAACACTACCTAGAAAAAAAAGGAGCTGCCATTACATGGTCTGTAGTTCCATGCTAAATTTGCATAAAACTGAGCAGTGTGGAAGGAAGGGAAACAGGGCAAGTTAGGTAGGGATGCTTTGTTTTTGGAAGCATGGCAACTGCTCCAGACGTGTGCTGAACACCCTCTGATTTTTATTTTTTTGTCATGCCAGGCCCCAAACTGGACACCACATCTAAATGTGCTGAGTGGAGAGGTGAATCCCTTCCCTCACTGTACTGGCCTTGCTCCTTACACCAGGGTGCTTCTGGCTGACTTTGCTGCCAGGGTGTATTCCTCACCTGGGTCCCACCACTGTCTACCAGGGCCCCCAGGGCCTTTCCTGCAGCAGTCAGGGCCCAGCCCATTCTGCTGGCATGGGCCCCGCATCCCAGGACAGGACATTGTGTTTGTCCTTGGTGAGGTTCCTACAGTCTCAATCCACCCATTCCTCCGGCCTGCATTGGTCTCTGTGATCAGCATCCCTGCCCTCGAGCAAATCACCTGCTTCCCACAGCCTGGTGTCACCCACAACCTGGTGAGCAAGTCCTCCATCACCTCATCCACACCAGTTGTAAAGAAGTCTTGATGGGTGCCAGCATAAACCTGAGAGTTAACCCACTTCTTACTGGCATATAGATAAAGTACAGCCCTCTGGCTTTGATCATCCAAACATTTTTTTTATTTTTTTTTTTGGTGGTGAGCCATCTGGTTGGCCACCTATCCAGGTTGTAATACCTTCACTAGGACATGAGAACACTACATGAGACTGATTTGAAAATCCCAATAGCATTTGTTATTAAGCTTGTGATCTTACCCTCTGAGCACTGAGAAATGCTACTGGTCCACATTTAACTATTGATGTTTTCTACTTCATGTTTTCTATGTTTTTATTTTTTGTTAGTGTTTTTCTACTTCTACCAACTCTAAATAATTTTATGCTCGTATATACAGTAATTATTTTCTCTTACAAGTAAGAGAAATTAACTTCCAAATTAGTTCAGAGAGCTAATAACCAGTAAGCTGTTTGAGATACTATCAGTACAGCAAATTAGCAGAAAAAAAACATCATTAAAAACAAGTTAAATTCATATTTTAAGAAGTAAAGATTAGATATTTGAAACAGATAGAAATTATGAAAGACTACCTTTTATCTGACAGTTAGCATGACTCTCTAATCTATTAATGTTGTTTAAAGAGACTTCTGCTGTTACTATTTGGGTAATGAATAGAAATATCTTAGCAAAGCATAGCCAACTATCTTCTTATGTTCCAGATCCACAAATAGGTTACTTACAAAACCCTTAATTAAGAAAATGAAGGCAATTCAAACTTTTTTTAATGGTAATTTTCATATCAGCAACCTTCAGCCAAGTAAAAGAGAAACTTTTTTTTTTTTTTTTTTTTTTTTTTTGTCAAATCTAACAGAATGCACAAGTCCTAAAGCAACGTGTTGGCAGCAATTATTTCAATTACTGATAATGCTATGTAAAACATTCTCAAGGGAAATGCAAACTTAAGATACACTATTTTAAAGTAACTTTTACCATGTTTAGCACAATACAACTTAGGAGCTTTAAGTACAGAAAGACAGACATCAATAAATATTTTCATCAGAAAATATTGTCTCAGCATCTAAGCAGAGGGCACAAGAAATTTCTGCTCCAAACTGTGCCTGCTTTATACTCTTTGAGTAACTCAAATGAATTCAATAGATCTTTGCCAGGAAGGTGTTACACAGTGTAATGGTGGCAAACACCTGGCCCATCAGCAGCTATATAAATCAAATATCTAATGGTTCAAATTCAAGTTAAGCTAAGAAAAAAATGAATGGTCAGGCACCTAAATGACATGACAAGAAGCGGATTCTCTTCCTTGACTATATTTTTTTCTCTAGCGCTAAAATATTAGAACATGGTAAGTTGAGAGAAGATACAATAGGCCAATCATTTCACAGCATTTCCATAGCCAAACAGCAATCACAAAATGGAAAAGATAAGAAAAAGAGTTACTTAAGTTTCAAACTATACCTTACTGTGTTGAAAGTTTTCAAATAAAGTATTAGGGCAAAGTTGTAAGAAAAAGTGCATAATCGTCACTTGAAAATACCAACAAAAATAATGAATATTTTATCAAACACAGCTTTCAGTGAATACTGCTTTAGGAATCTAAAATTTCGGGTCATCTGAAAACATGCAGTTGAAGCTATAAAATAGACTTCTGTCCTCATATATATGCATATAAGCACAATGATACAATCTCTACATTATCCTGTATGTAGGACTATTGTTACACACTATTTTGGCATGGCATTTACCTTCAAAGTTTAAACGCCTCTTACTTTCTCTGAACAGAGAATTATTAATTCCTATGACATTATTCACCACAGCATCTCAAAGTGTTTTATAAGTGTCATTTGACAGATGGGGAAGCTGAGACAGAATCATGAAGCAGCTTGCACAAGGTCATGCAACAAGACTACAGTAAAACCAAGAACAAATGTCATGGTCTAATAGTCCACCTATTAGACAGATGGATGTACAAATATTACACCCTCCATCATTCCTCCTACCTCATAGTTAGCAGCAAAGATTTTTATATTGATTTGTAGGTTTTCCTTCACATTATACGGATTTTATGTTCTTCCACATTGAATACATTTTAAATTTATCCTGCCTGTTGGTTTTATTCTGAATTAAATTTTATAGAAATTATTATTCATTCTGCTCTTGTGGCTTGGAAGAGCAGGCTCAGGTAACAGAGACTGAAACCTAAGAACTAATCTAAAATACAAATCCTCACAACAGATCACAGGGAGTCACTGGAGCTTGCTCAGCAGCCTAACACATACAGCTTAAAAATTTTGATCAGAGACTGAGAGAACAATATATAGTACCAAGTAATTCTTGATATTTTGCTGAAGCTGCTTCTAAGGCTCTCACTGCCTCTAACTTTGCTCCTGCAATTTACAGGGAGATATAAAATAGAAGTTAACTCAAGTATGCAAGGTTATTTTATGGTTTCTATACACATTGCAGTCTCTGTCTTGCATTTGTTTTCAACTCATAGTCATCAAGTCTTTAAGGAAAGCAATGATAGGTGTCTCTTGAATTTCTGCATAAAAATACTTTGTGGACCTCTGTAGTTTTATCACTGGGCTGCTCCCTTAAATTGACTTCATCCTTAAGCAGCAATTCCATTAGCATATATTGCTTTTATCTAGATCTTTATAGCTTTTTTTTTTTTTTTTTTTCCTGGAGAATTTATCCCATCAGTGATATTTTTAACTTTTGATATAGCTTCTCTAAGAATTCACAGCAGTAGCTATTTCAAATAATTCTTCCTTTTTGGCAATATGGCTACTGCCTCCTAAGACACATTCATCTCTTTGTCAAGAAAGTATTCCTGTAACTTACAGATAGTGGGGCAAACTTCCTCCTTTTCCAGTAACTTTACATAGGAATGAGAAACGTGTTTATAGGGTGATTCATAATTAGGCTTATTTTTAGTCTTGTAGACTCCTGAGAAAAACGGGGAAAAGGAAACTTCAGAAACCTCCCATCTACTTCAGTTTTACCTCTTATGGGCCACTAATTACCAAATATTTGAAAAACATTTTCAGTTTTGTATAAGTGATATAACTTTTATATCTTGTTTTCAGAAAAAAAAAAAAAAAAAAAAAAAGGTGAAAGGAAAAAAAAGTCTGACATATAATAGAGTTAGTAGAGTTAGTAGTTTCTCCATGGAAAATACTTTTGATTTGGCTTTATGAAGGCCAGTTTATGAAACTTGCATACGTTTCTCTGCTTAACACCCCAGCTATCCAATCTTCATTACATATGAGCATATTCAATCAAGCCTGGGAAAGCTCTTCCCTTTGGTGCAAGTTTCTTAACTGCAGTTGTACTGGGTCTGGCTGGGGTGGAGTTGACTTTCCCTGAAGTGGCCCATACAGTGCTGTGCTCTGCACTTGTAGCTAGAACAGACCTGCTAACACAGCACAGCCTTTGCTTGCTTTTTTATTATTATTTTTCCCCTCTTTCTTTTCTCTTTAATTGAATTATCCTCATTTGAACATGTGAGCCTTTGTCTTTCCACCATACTTTCTTCTCCCCCTCTTCTGTTGCGGAGAGGGGCGTGAGAATGCTTGTGGTGGAGTTTGGCTCCCCAACAGGGTAAAACCACCACAGCAGTATTTATAAATGCTGCTGACAGATGATTCAAATTGCATTAAAATAATTCAGTTTCACCTCATCTAGAAATACATATTAGAACAAAATTCAGCAGAAAAAAGAAAGGAGATGAACATGGGAAAATACAGTTCAAAATGCATTTTGAATACTCCCATATTTTGAACTGTATTTTCCCATGAAAATACAGTCCTTCATGAGCCTGAAATTAAATCCAGTGTGGAGGGATAAACTGGGTCTTACCTTACAGTAAGCATAAAGCAGATAAAAAATATAGGAGCCATTATTCTCCCACAGAGACATCCCCTTTTTTTTGCATCCCATTTAGACCCTTTGCTTTGCAATATCTCAAAGACACAGCTTGAAGACTGAACTGAAGATTAGTTTTCAAACTTATCCACAAGTGCATATTCTCATATTTCCAAGTGGGCAAGTATTACAGTGACTTTGAACAGCACTGTGAGCCACAGGCGCTGTCTTATTTAGAACCAACGTGATTATCTTAAAGCAGAGAAAAAAATTCTAATACTTTGAAGATAAAAAGTAATATTAATGATTGGTTGTATATATATGAGTTTTAAAGTAAGATCTTAACTGCATTTCTTAAGTCTTTCTCAGTTCCAAGGTATTTCACTTACGAATATAGTATATATGCAAAGTCAAATGATGAAAAAAAAAAATGCACGAACTGTTGATGTGCCATTGTATTACGTATTCTGCTACAGTACAATAAGTAATTTCCAATTGCACTGGAGCCTAAAGGGATTGAAATATTTGGAGACTTATATAGTGGCAGAGTTAGATGAAGTATTTTGTACTGAATGATTCAATTATCTTGAGAAAGGTTCCCAGAATTGAATGGTTTGAATAATCACTTTTTTAAAATGCATTTTTAGAGATACTATTAAATCTTGTTACAAATAATAATAATATTAATATTTAAACAAAACAAAAAAAAGCATGATAAGTTATAGCACATGGATTAGTTTTGATACAAATATTTTGTAATGAGTATTTGTAAAGCTGAGACAAATTACACTTTATTCTTCATAGAAAATTCTACTGCATTAGCAGATTTAGCTTATTTACATGTTTAATGTAATCTCCTCTGCTGCTCATTTCAATACTTTCTGATATGGTGATTATTATTAAGTACCTTTGCAAACTATGCTTACTCCCACCACCACAACTAGAAAGTCATGAGAGGACTGAAATCTTTTGAAGCTGCCTGAACTTCTAAAATGGTCACTGTATCCTCATGTAGTCTGTCACACATTACTTCTTCACTTTTCTAAAGTTTTCATTTTTAAGAATTTCCATCCAACAGAATAATGAAAAGAAAAATGAGAGCAAAAAAAAAAGGTATAGTTGCAAGTAATGTTAAGTGTTTATATAATAGCACTAAAATATAATTGTATATTTTTGTTTTTATAGATGTTTAACAGTAACCAAGAATACAATGGTGAATACAGCATGCACCACAGTGTGCTTAGGTGCTCAAAACATTCCTCAAAGTAACACAAATT
Source organism: Oxyura jamaicensis (assembly GCF_011077185.1). Lineage (NCBI taxonomy): Eukaryota > Metazoa > Chordata > Aves > Anseriformes > Anatidae > Oxyura > Oxyura jamaicensis. Next base: position 10,350,627 of record NC_048898.1, read on the forward strand.
TCCTTGAAAGTATGTGTAGAAGCTAAAATGTCCCTTTCATATAAGACATTGTTTCAAATCAGATACATATGGGTTTGAGAACCTTTTAAGGACCTTGTATAGATTCTTATTTTCTGGTTAGTTACTACTGGTTATGTATCCTTACAAGAAGAAAACTAGCAGTGTGTTCTGAGGACTACTGCAATTTAAAATTGATTTGCCAGCAATGGTCACAGATGGAGATTACTTTCTGAGAAAGAATGAGCAACAAAACAGTCATAGTAGAAGTAAGAAAAATCATAGTACTGAACAGAAACAACAAAGTAAGATGCTGTGATACTCTACTATTTTATGTCCCTACCTTTATAGCAAAGGTAACATCACATAGAATTTTGTAATTTAATAAAGGAAGTATACATAAATTCTTGTAAGATAACTAAAAACTAGTGCATATAGCTGGAGAAGGAAAACACTTCTCAATTACAAATGAGCACCACTTCTTTTTTCTTTTTTTTTTTTTTTTTAAATATACATCAGTGTAGAATTGTACACTCTCCACCATTTTTGTCCGAACACTTTTGAAGTTAAGCAGGTTTCATACACATCCACTTGTCAGAGCATCACTATGGACAGATACATGTTCCCTCGTATTGGTTTACACTAGGTATTAAGATCAAAGCCTGCCAACACAAATGTTCTCTCCCACCAGGTCCTCTCTACAAATGTGAAGGAGCCAGGTAAGAGCCATCTGTTATTTTAAAAGTACAGATGTTAACTTGTTTTAGAAGACCTTTCCTGAATATCCTCTTCAACTGGAAAAAACTCAAGATTCTTTGCACGGGGAAGCAATGCACATATTCTGAAAAGTAGCAAACAGCCCTCAGTGGAACTGTACCTTGTTAAAGTAAGTCAGAAAGGCAACATTTACAGGCTCTAAAAAACTATGCTAAACATCAGAGACAGTCAAAAAAAAAAAAAAAAGTTGGCAAAAAATTGAATATTTTTTTTGCCAAGAATTTTCTTGATAACTTGGTTTGTTAAATTTCTGAATATAGCCTAATTAGCAAGACTATTCAAGTGATCTGTCAGCTATACAGATACTCCTTTTTCCTGTTTTCTTTCAGTTATATCTTTTTAAATTATGTTTGCAATTCAAGCCTTACTCCACCTATTTTTTTTTGTACAGTGAGTGATCTAATAATCATCCCTATTTTTACTGTTTTATAACTTGAATCTTGCCTTTATGTTATGAATTCTATTCCATTCTGTCACACAATTTTTTCTTCATTAGTTTCTCCTTTTTCTCCCCTTTTTCGTAGTTGTGCTCTCACAAAAGGAAAGCATCCAACCCAAAGACCCATTTGTCAAAAAGCAGAACAATCTGTCAGTCCCTAAACTTTCAAATACAAGTAATTGCTATTACGACTTGATCTCAGTAGTAAAATTAGGATAAATGCTAATGTGCTAATAAAAGCCTAAAACATCTATAATGTGTGTGTACATGTGTATATATACACATTGCATGAGCAACATACAAAGTTCTTTTGCCTGTAGTCAGCTACCATGATTTTAAGTGTACTTTAATTAGTCTGAACATTTTCACTTTTTAAAATTTCTATGTGGAATCAAAGTGTTTCTGAAAAGTAAGTAGCACCTATTTAAGAAGACATGAAGCATTAGGAAAAAAGCCTTAGTACATGTTGTGCACATTATCTAAATTAAAAGGAGGGACTATTCAAAAACAGTAATGATACTGTAAACAAATATATGAAGTCAGATAAAAACAGCAGAACTTCATTTGCAGGTAACACAGAAGTTTCCAGCCCTTGAAATGACCAATAGATTTAGTTTTGTAGTTTAAACAGGAAGTTAGAAACAGGTTTCTCTAACATAACAATTGTAGGTTTTTTTGGTACAAGAACATCTAAGAGGCCTATGCTATTGTATATGGTGTGGTTTTAGTTAGCAGTTTATGGGAAGAAACAGATGTTCACATTTAAGGATGAAAAAAAGCTATCACTAAATTGTTTTATTTTCCTTCTGGGCACATTTTGGCATGCGTTTCTGTGGAAGTACTATTGTAATAATACTCACTGATTGTCTGCTGAATCTGTTCAAAACCAACCAAACAACAAAAAACCTTATCACCTTAAGCTTTCTTAATCTATATATGCACAGCTGTTGCTAAATTTTCTGATCTTAATGCCATTTTTGGATATAAGCTCTAAATAATTTTCTAAAGTCATACCTAAAACTGTTTACATTTCATAGCATGACAAAATTCAACAGAAAATTATATTGTTTATAACCCATTCTTTATTTCTGAGTTTTAACTATTTTTAGGCCTCAGTTAACAAGCTTGTTTAAAAATTATAGAAAAATTAATTTTAAAGTCTTGGTTACTGAATACTTGAAAGCTCCATGGTAATTGTGTTGGCATGTTTTCTTACCCTGCAGAAAGTCCTGGGTAAAATGAAATTCTTCACTCCTCAGCAGAAGAGAAAGAATGTAACTCATGCGCTTGGTGGAATTGCAGAATAAGAACCTCTAAACAGATGGATCTTCAGAAGAAGCTGGTTAATGATAATCTTTAACCCCATGTCCTATTGACACGTCAAAAACCTTTATTCAATACCCAGAAATCTTGTCAAATTCAGCCTTGGAGATATTCCTTTAGTCTCCTCAAATATTTTTCTACCTGACTATACCTAAATTTTCCTGAGTTTATGCTCAGTTCATGGGTATTAAATATATATATATAAATAAAAAATTCTGTACTGGTTTTCAAATAAGCACTCATATCAGATATGAAACAAAAAAATCTATGTCAGACCATGCTTTGGTTGTTGCGTGAATTACACTCAAATGTGCAAAGGTAATTAAAAATTGTACTTACTGAAATGCTAGATAAAATTATAGACAAATCAATAAATTCCTTTGTGATGTGAAATGCTGCAATGTAACAGTAATAAAGGCAGGATCATATTTCCTTGAAATAATCATATTGAAACCATATAGAAGCCACTGGTACTTTTTCTTAAGAAACTGAGTTTGTTTCTCCAGTGGAGACTAGTCCTTAATACACTTTTCTGTATAGAAACTGTTACCGCTCCACACAAAATTCTGATTTTACTTATTAAATGTTCTTCACTGCCATTAAACTTCAGAATATGGATGTTTGGATCCATAGATCAAACAAGATATGATTCATGCAAAACTATCATATTTTGTTGCTTATCTCAAATATTATAACAGGGAAATAGTTTTGTATTACATACACAAATATAGAGTAGCTTAAAGAGAAAAACACAGCTAGTCAGAAAAAAAAAAAAATATGACTTTTTAAAAGGCAATGGGAGGCTAACTGTTCCACTGCTACGTAATACCTCAGAACAGCATACCTAAAACAATTTTAAACTATGTAAACATATTAAATTACTTGAATTACTTGCTTCTTGTTCTTGGACAGATCTTAGCTGAATGATTAAACTGTGTGTTGTCTTGCTTTTCTGTCTGTTGGGACACATTTTCCTGAAAGTGCTGGCAAAAAGAGATGGGACCATTCAGTGATAATCTGCACCTTATTACCTTCACATGGAAGATACCCCAAACCAGGAAACACCTTTGAAAAAAAGTACTGGCAACAGACAAGAAGTTTGCTGAAGGTTGTTTAAAATCCTTTCTGATCTATACAGCAACCTGGGCTTGACTAACCTTGGCTTTGATATGTACATTTAGCAATTTTTAGTAGTAGGTGTCATCAAGAAGCAGACAAGGAAAAATTGTGGGTCAGCTGGGGGTCATAACACATTTTCAACCTTAAAAAGAAAAGCTTTTAAACCAACTGCACATCAAAGTTTCTATTTACTTAACAAGATAGGTTCTGTAAATTCTGAGCTCTTAATACTGTTCAACTTTTACTAGCTGTGAACCTATCAACTTTTCTCCTTTCTTTATTCCAAGAGGAAAAAACACCCATTTTATATATTCAACACTCAAAGAATCACTCTAACCTTTGATTAGAGTGCACCTCTATGTTTCCATACTACTGGTATACCCAAGTTCTTACAAGCAGAAAAAGTATTTAGGCTCAACTTAAAAATTAATAGAAGGCATAATGCTTTTTAAAAACCTATTTCCATGGATTTACCCTTCTGAATACCTTTAGGCACCTGACAAATACACAGTAAGGTCAGAAGAGCAACATGCATCATCAAGATGCATATCCATCTATATAGAACTTTTCTACAAGGGGCCTAACAAGTGGGACTGATTGAGAGGAAACAATCTTTTTTTTCTCCACCCTCTAAAGGGTCTTCAAAATCTATCCAGCATAAGTTTCAACTTGTTTCTTTCCTTCCTTATAAAAAAAATTTAAAAAATCAAACTTTCACAAAAATTATCTTCTGCATGAAACAATAGAAGAAAAGGACAAAAAGCAAAAGTATATTCAAACAAGAGACCATGAACAAGTTTAATGTCACTTCAAGTCTGAAGCACAAATAAGTTTCTGCCATGAGTTAGTACTAGGTTGTTGTTTTTTTTTGGTTTTGTTTTTGTTTTTTAAAGAAACTTTTAAAGAGTTGTCCTTTTTTTTCCATCACATTTCAATTCTGAGTCTCATCTCTGCTTTCAGGTTACATGCCACGTTATTCACATGAAATATGACTTCGGTCTTATGTTGCTATCAATGAGAGCATGCACGTGTAGCAGTGCAATTAGAGTGCTCACCTGACACACTGCTTTGAGATTCAGCAGCTATAGTTTCATTTCTTCCTTGATTCTCAAAGCAGAAAAAAAAAAAAAAAAAAAAAAAAAAAGGTTTTCCTCCCTCACCTAAAATTTAAATTTCCATCAGTCTTCTATCTCCTTTCTTGCATAGTTTGATAGCCCACTAGTCAGAAACTCTCATGCTGAATGATTTCAAGGCTAACAAACATTCCAACTGAGTTTATCTGCCAGGTGCCTACAGAAAATTCTTTATTTGATCTGAGACTTAAATCCTTTTCTTTGCAGCTTCCTTGGTCTATCATACATCAATCTCACAGATTTGAAAGTCTTCAAGATATTGTCTAGAATGAAGGTTTTGCAAGCCATGTAGCCTTTCATTTTAAATTACTATTAATGTTGCTTCAGAGTCCCTGTTTTTCTGACAACAACCTTATCTGCTACTACAGAAATCTTGGCAACACACCAGTTCACATTATGTCTACTGAAGAAAATTTTTGCACATGCCGAAGAACATTATATGCTACATCACCTTTGGTAGTTCTTATGTCTAATCATCCGAAAGAGCAGTACATAACCACAAAATACTCAGGTCAGAACATCAGCAATCTCAAAGTCACGTTAAGAATTGGCATACTTTTCCTTTCCAGATGAGCGGATTAAGAGACATTGAATTTTTCACTTGGTGGAAAATTTGCTTTGTGATACATATGAATTAATTAAATTAATGAACAAATATACACTTATGCCTTAGTAGCTTTTGAAAAAAAAGTGTAAAGCACAAAGTAATTAAAGTAATTAGCTGATACTAACTATATGTAGCAACTTCAGGACCTCAGACATAAAACATTTCAATTCAGCCATATACAATTACAGGCATCAAGAGAAAGTAATTACTCCTGTGTGACTGACAGTCATTTAAGACTTCAAAAATCTAGAAGGACAGAAAGATCTAGGTTCTACAAAGGACAGGTATTTTAAACTCAAAGTCATGTCAAAGACATGATTGTTATTTATTATTCCAGCTAATGTTTCTGGCATATGATAAAGTAAACCAAGGACTAACGCAGCCTCAGTTGCAAAATTTTTTTTGTTTTGTTTTGTTTTGTTTTGGGGGGGGGGGGGGGGGAAGAGGGGCAGAGAAGAGGCATCTCAGCCATAAAGAAAGTAGTTCTTAAGATGTCTTATTCAATTATTCAGTTCTAGACTTTATAAGGAAGCAAGTGATGGGAGATTGAACAGATGAGACTTAATTTCAGAGAAATGAGCTCCTCCTTTTAATCTCATACAGTGACTTGGATGATTCTCTGATATTTCCCCTAATACCTCCAATATGGAAAGGCAATAATCGAAATCTCTGCCCCCTCTGTTGGTGTTTATTGACTCCTGAAATAACATTAGGTCACAATGTTTATGACACAAGAAAGTCTGCAACTGTTTGATTTTTTTTGTGTTGTTGTTGTTTTTAATGAAGACTAATTTATTAGTGCCAGTGAAAACTAGGAGTCATTTTATAATTTAAAGCATCTGAATCATTTTAGGCAACTTTTTATCATTTTAAATAATTGCCTGATATGTTAGTTTGATTTAGGAGAGATGTTTCTAGGTTACCAACAGGAAAATGAAGCTATTGGCATGAAAGAATGTACAGACTTCTGGGCAGTCACTATCTCCCACTGCTTTTCTTGAAGGGGAAAAAAAAAAAAAAAAAAAAAGCTCAGGTCTTTGGGATTTTGTTTACATGTCTCTGTTCCACCAGAGTTCAGCAGCAACTACGTCCATACTCACAGTCTTTTGGGGATTGCACTGACCACACTATTAGGTCTGCTCTACTCCCAGCCAGCTGAGAGAGTTCCAACAGAAAACCATACTGATTAACTTTCCTGTCTTGCCAATGTGTCTTACTGTACCGGCTCTGGCTGGGAGGTTAACTTGCAGCAGCCCATACAGTGCTGTGCTCTGCACTTGTAGCTAAAACAGCAGTGGCATCACAGCAGTGTTTTATCTGCTTCTGAGCAGTGCTGGCACAGCATCAGGACTCTCTCTAACCCTCCTAGGGGGTGGGCAAAAAAGTGAGAAAGGAACATCACCAGGGCAGCTGACCTAAGAGGCCCTGCGTCAAGGACGTTGTCAAGTATCACTCATTTGTGGGAAGTAGAGAGTAATTTATTTCCTCTGCGTTTCCACACAGCCTTTACTTTTTTTTTTTTTTTCCCTTTCCCCCTCCCTGTTCCCCTTTCCCTTTTTTCCCTTTAGTTAAATTGTTTAAATAATAATAATCTTTCCTTAATAATTATTTTTTTCCCTTTAATTAAATTAGCCTTAGCTCAACTTGTGAGTTGTTCTTTCCTTTACTTCCTCTCCTCCTTTTATAAGGGGGGTAGTGAGAGAGCAGTGGTGCTCAGCTGCCTGGCACGGTAAAACCACTACACTTACACATCTCAGTCCAGGAAAAAAAAAAATAAATAAGGCAGAAAAGAAAAGTCAAACACTACCATCAGCCCCTGGTATGTCTGTCAGAGGGAAGTCCTTGAATTAAAGTATTTACTCCTATATTGTTAAGTATGGGTAATTACACATACAAGCAGTCTATATTACATGGGTCTTTGTAACAAAGGATGTTCTAGGTTACCAGAAAAATGGAAAAGCTTCCAGTTCACTTTTCACTTCCTTTGAATTGTCCTCAGCTCAGATGAGGAAAAGAAATCAGAAGCTATGAGAATGCTCTTAGTTGAGTATGGCATGCTGCAAGAGATTTTATGCAATAACAAGCTTCTTCCTAAACATCAGCATGTGCCTATTGTAGTAATGGACAATGAAGTTCAACAATGAGTCAAGAGATCATCCAAAAATTGCCAATAACATCAAGTTTTAAGTTGTACACTTCAACATTTTCTCCTTTGTTTGGAGATATCTGCACTTTTGTGAGAGTTTTCTGTTTTCTTTCTTTTCTTACACAGACAAGTAGTAGAAAAAATACTTCTCTGCCTTCAGAAACTCCTATGCTTATATGGAAAATAGTATCCTTTTCAGTTACATCTGCTGAGTAGGCTTATAGAGTTATTCTCTTGCATTTTCCTTCTCTCATTAAAAGAAAAGGAGGATCTTCTGAAGCTGAAGGAGGGCTTTGGTGATGAGCTCAACAAAGAAATAAATCACTGAATAATTGCCAAGATGCAGTTTAATGACTTCTGATAAAAAATAAAATAAATTAATAAATAACTACAGGCTTAAATTCTGATGTAAAATTAAGCAAATGCTTCAATTTCCTGAAGAAAAAGTAATGTGGTAGAAATGATGAAAAACAACTGCGAATTAAGAGCCCAAAATAAATCGGGAACATGGTCCACATCCCTGTTATTCTCCAACATGAATACTTAAAGATTTTGTATTTTTGAGTCTTTCATGTAACTTGTATTTTCTTTTCTAGACTCTGGTAAGTAAAACTGCACAGCTTTAATATTTTAATCTATTCTAAAACTTCCTTCCTTTTAATATATCCTAAGTTCATAAAGTAAAATTTATGCAGTTACACAATATTACTTCACATTATGGGTATCCTGAGATGTGGAATTGTATGTGCTGAAATGACTATGTAAACCAAAATGATCAAAGACAACAGATTCTCATTTACGTTTCAGCCTCTACTGCAAGTTCTACTGTGTATGTTTACTTGATAATTCATAAGACACCTCTGGGGATGAAGTATCTCATTTCCACAGCAGGATTGGCAGTAGTACAACTGGTACTACAAACAACACTTATATCAACAATATACCAGAAATGATTAGGAACAAGTACAGACATGTCTTATAGTAATTCTGCATTTTTTATTACATCCTCTAACACTCACAGAGGATCTGAAGTCAGATGAATGATTTCTAAGGAGTCAGAAAACAGATGATACATGACCTCTGATTAATGACTGGTAGGCACAAGAGTATCCTATAAAAAGAGTATGTTAGCATTACTGAACAGCACTCCTGAGAGGGGAAAAAAAGAAAACATAGCTAAGATCTATTATATTTATAGTGACATCTGAACATGCACAAAATAGAGCACAAACAGTTTCTGCTCATCACTAGACGATCACAAAATTAGTTAAGCAAGAGATTGTTGAACAGGGTGTTGTGCAAGTAGACTATATGATGTGCTTTTGTTAAAGTTCTATATGAAAAATTTTGCTGAATATTTTTCTATTATAGTTGTCAGATGTCTATATAAGCTATATGTATATTATAAAATAAACATGAAATATGAACCTCTCAGTACACAATACATTCTGAACAAGAAATGTGCAAACATCCCACAGAAAGTAAGTCCTGATTTCTCTATACTTGTTTCCCCAGGGATACACAGCAAAACTTAACCTCCTCATATTTATCAGGAAATCTCTAGCTTTTTCTACAAAATACCAAATGACCACTCAAACATCAAGGGCTAAATGATTCAGCTATTTATATAATGCATTAAGTATTTCAATGAAGTGATTCTTTTTGTTTTACTTGGCTAGAGGTAGATTAACCCCCCTCCCCCCTCCCCTTTTTATTTTAATTGGTGTTGAACTTGCATTGTTCTAGTACACTCTAGGAGCTCTCAGTAGTTTGAAGATGAATTGAGGAGGTGCTGAGGAGAAGCAGAATCTGACATCAGGAGGAGCAAGCATACTTTTATTAAACATGTTTAAATCAAATAATACCACTCAAAAATCTTATCCAATGCAGATTTCTGCAAATCATTGTGATTTTGGTTTGCTGTTCCAATGTTTTTTGACAAGTGAAAGATTAAAGTTTGGTTACTTTTTCAATGAGAGAATATACTATATGCAAAACCCTCTCTTATTTGTAGCAAAGGAATAAAAATATGTGTATTAAAAAAATAAATAAATAAACCAAAAAAACACCACGCCACAAGATGGACCACTCTAGTGTCTTACAGTAAGGTCATGTTGCTTAGTTTAATTGTTTAATTTAAAGGAACAGTGAAAAACTAAAACTCTTCTTCCTGCTCTAATACTGACCAGCTGCATATTGCCCAGAAGTAAATACAATATATCCCTTCATCGTTTTACCTCTTGACTTTCTATATGCATTACAAATTCCTTGAAGTGAGTATTGTCTCTTCGTGTACCTAAGACACTGGTGTGGATGGTGACTTTATGCACTTCTGTAATATAAATAGTGCAGACAGACAACAAAACAAATAATGTTTGTTGAGCGTACTCCATGCAAGTCACATTTACTTCCATACTAAAGACCCTTAGCTACTTATATCATCCAGTGATACAATGGCCATTAGAATTACTTTTAAACCTAGGTCAGTTATATTTACAACAACCAGTACTTTACAGCACAGGAATATGTATTAAATTTAAATGGAACTGCTGACAGTACAACACAAAGGTATAATGGAAATCAGAATCTCAGACTACAGGATTATCAGCAGAACTGGTATTCTTTGTGCATTTTAGTTGTTTGGTTTTGTTTTTATTATTATTTCTTCCCAGGATTAATTCATTATTAATGAGGAATCTGTATGAATAGGCTGTTCTAAGTCAGCCCAATAAGATCATCAAAATGACCTGTTAAATATTAAAATGCTCTCAAAGCTCTATTCATTTTAGGACTTAGATTGGTATACAGCCTTGCTCATTTTGTTATTTTTAAAGGTTGCTTGTGACTTTTGCCAGATACTCTAGCAACTTATTTATATACCATATTAAATATCTAGAGACTAGAACTACAATCTGAGGTACTGTGAAGCAGAAAGAAAGAGCAAAGAGCAAAGATAAGCAACACTGAAGCCAAATGTACATTGATTTCTATTATACACATAGTGGAAAATAATGCTTCCAGTTTGTATTTGCCATTCACCGTTTACCTTTTCAAGATTACATGAATTTAAGGACATAAAGTACTTACTGATACAGTGAGATTGGATTTTAGAATGCTTTAGCCTGCTGAGGACTGAACAAGATTTTCAAATATTTTTTGACGTCACACAGACGAGCTGTGGCATGTCACCTGTCTGCATGCACACTCCTATTATTCACTGTGCTCCACAGAATCTAGGTCCCTACATCAGACTATATATATTTATTCAGACTCTCCATAGACTTCTGCATTACCTCTGCACATAGCATACCCCACAGCACATCCAATATCTAGCCCCTATATATCCAGCACCATCCAGCATAACATAACTTCATATGGATTATCCATTTGATTCCAGAGGGCTTTTCCACCTTATCACAGTAGCAAGCACAATAGGTATTTTTACTCTCATACTGTGACCTTTCCATAAATCACAAGTTTTGTGTTCATTCCTGTCCCACCTCTATCCTGCAGCAGAACTCCTTCATCTAACCTTGCTGAAATCCAGAACTTTAAATATGCATATAAAGATATGTAACCACAAGATCATTCTTTTGAGTCCCTACTTTGACTTTGGTACTCCTCCAAATGCACCGGACCTCACTTTGTAAGATCTGTAAGAGCACTTTTTGCTATGTTCTATATAGCACAAAGGCATCACTTTGGCCACTCCTCTATGTAATACACATTGAATATTCATTAACAAACCTAATGTTGCATGCAAGAAAGTGCTCTGGTATTTGCAACAGGTTTAGGATATATATTTGACAAAAAGAAGAAAAAATCCTTCAAGTCTACATAAAACCTCTCTGCCATATGCCTACTAAAATAACCTAATAGCTGGACATTAGATCTGCTGGAGGACTGCGGTGTTATTTTTCATTGTTTCCTTCTAGTTACCTATTTTGTTTTTATTGTTAGTTGTATAAAGTACACACACACAAAAACCACCACCAACAACAAAAACTAACAACCAACCAAAAAGGCTCTTAGCCTTAGCTACTACAAAGTTTAGCAGAAACAACATAATATGAAGAAACATAAGAACAAGGGATCTCATGGACCCCAGTGGCATCAAAACAATAAAACAGGTTACAGGATACATAGAAAGAAATACTCTACTGACACTGACAGAAAGATAATATGTAAGCATAGCAAGAAATATAGTAAGCAGTTGATATATTATGAGCAAATGACTGCTTTAACCACTTTAAGCATATTTCAGACTGGTTTTACTTTGCTTAATCAAAAAGGTAATTCAAAGTTTGAATATCCATTTTAGGACAAGTGAAACCATCAGCTACTTCTTGCCTGAAATATAATCTTTCTTCACTTATTGTTCAGTACAGTTTTGCCTATCAGATGTTATTGAATAAAGGGAAATTAACATCACAAAAACATTTTTCATCTGGTATTTCTACACTTAGTGTCACTTGATGCCACCTACTAGCTTCTGGATACTTCAAAAGATCATCTGATGAGAAGTAATTAAAATTGACACTTTCTAAAGTGGGTGGACTCATTGAACAGCCGTAAATTTTCACAATCACATTTTTGTATATAGTATGGCATGAACTGAGTATTGGGAAATGAGGCTGTCCTGGTTTCAGTTAGGACAGTTATTTTTCCTCCTAGTAGCTGGTAGGGTGCTATGTTTTGGATTAGGATGAGAAGAGTGCTGATAACATGCTGATGTTTTAATTGCTGGAGAGCAATGCTTACACTATGCCAAGGACTTTTCAGCTCCTCGCTCTGTCCTGCCAGCGGGCAGGCTGGGGGTGCAGCAAAAGCTGGGAGGGGATAAACCCAGAACAGCTGACCCAAACTGGCCAAAGGGGTATTCCATACCATCTGACATCATGCTAAACAATATATAGGGGTGGCTAACCGGGCTGGGGGGGCCGGCTGCTCGGGGTTGGGCTGGGCATCGGTCAGCGGGTGGTGAGCAATTGCATTGTGCATCACTTGTTTGTACATATTATTATTATTATCATTATTATTTTCTATCTTAATAAACTGCCTTTATCTCAACCCACAGGCTTCAGTTTCCCGTTTCTCTCCCCCATCCCAGAGAGGGAGGGGGGAGGGTGAGCGAACGGCTGTGTGCTGTTTAGCTGCCAGCCGGGTTAAACCACAACAGAGGCAATAAGGAGAAAGAAGGTGTGAAAAAAGCCACTAAGTCAACCAGGAAATGAAAAGTATTTGGGAGCTGAAGATAGCCAGAAGTGTCTAGCTGAATTTACTCCCCTAAAGATTATGCAGCTGGGGAAGATGATATTCTAACCAACAGGCTGCAAGGAGGACCAAGTGACTCCCAGAGAGCACAATATTAGTAAAACAAGTGTGTCAATAGGAGTGTTGAGATGTTCAATCAAAGATTTATTATATCAAAGAGAAATGAGGTAGGAATTGTTGAAAATTGGAATCAGTTCTATTCTTTTCCCACATTGCTTTTAAAATATACAAACCGTGGCACAACAATTCTGCTTAGCAAAGGTTTGCAAAGATTCCATAAATAGTACCCTGACCCTGTGACTAGGCCTGTAGGATTTCTGGATCACACATTTTAAAAAAAAAAAAAAAAAAATATCAGTAGGAGGGCTTTGGGAAGAAGGAGGAACACAAAGATCCACTCACACCCAAAGCCTGGGTTTTTCAAGTAAAATTTTCATTGCCTTCCTAGTAAACCTGTATCTAGTAAATTAATGGGAAAGCCAGTGGTGGGAGAAAGGCAGAAGAAGGGTATGACAAAACTATATCTTCACAGAAAAACAGTATGTCCTGTCTTTTGTAACTGACCAGCCTGTGTTTTTACTGGGGAATGAACAATTTTAGATGAGAGACTATTCGAGTTACAACCAAACAAGTCTGAGTCCTACATTTCCTCAGTGCTGTTAACTAAAGAGAGGGTAGCTGAAAGAATACCAGCTTCTCAAAGGAGAGATTGATCTCAACAGTACAAATCTATTTGTTTGTGATACATTGTACAGGTTAACAGCCAGAAAATGCTTCTCTAGTAAGGTATCAAAATCAAATAAATGATCTTGTACTGTACTTCAAGAATGCAGTACAAAGTTTTAAGGGCTATCTTCAGATTTAAAGGGTCCCCAAGTCACAATCTGACTTAATTTTCATTGAAATATGAAAAATATATCTAATCCTGAGACTAAATTTTTTTGAAGTTCTGTGTTGGCCATCATGTAATTCATAATACCAGAGGAGAGATATTTATTTATTTTGTGCATGAGCTTGTGAATGTGCTATGTACTTATTTTAATTGCTCCATATGGATATACTAATATTTGAACGCATTCTACTTTGAACATACATATCTAGTTTTGGTCAGAACCGATTTATAAAAATAATCAGAATACAAAGCTTAACATTTCTAAACCTGTCCTACAGCAGCAAGAAGCTCACTGACTGTACTTATCTTTAGAATTTGTGCAAAAGGAATGCTTTCTCTTCTTATTTCTATGTGCTTTTTAGTAGGCCACCATAAAAAAAGTAGCCATAACTGATAATGAATTTTGGAAGTTTCATGTTATATAGGATTTTTACTGACCCGTCACTGGGAAGGACAGACATTCCAACACACAGCGAAGTTTGTGTGATTTGATGTACTGCATACTTATTTTGCTATACAGCACGGAAGCAGTTTTTGTATATACTGCTTTTTTTATTATTTTATTTTTTAAACAGAAGTCCAATGTAGGATTTTTATTCACACAGCTTTTCCTTTGATGCAGAGGTTTGTTCTTACAGGTTAACAAATTAAGAAATTACTGTTTCTTGTCACTTTACATTTGTTTCCATGAATAACTGAACTTAAATATAACTTCATATATCTGTACGTTACAGCTGTCGATACCCTAAATTATTTATTAAAAAGTTGTTTTTTTAATAAAATAAAAGACATTTTGTTAATGTATTTTTAACTACCATCGTTCCTAGAAGATGTTATGTAAAATTCATGAGCAATATACTGTCAAAGTTAATAAAACAGGTATTTCAGAATTTGACAGTATATCTGATGCAAAGAAGTTAATTTCAAATTAGAACAATTTCTCTTTTTTTCTTATTCTTTTTTCTTATCCTATTGCTAGAATTCTGGAGAAAGCTACAAATGATGTCCAATTTTTATTCTATTTCTCAAATTCATATAATAGTATGGTACAGTGATGGTCGAACACTAAAGTAAACTTACAGCATATGGCTGCTCTTTCAATGTCTTAGCATACGTGTATAAGGGAAGAAAAAATAAGGAACAATTTCTTTCTTGTGATGGATGAAATTTTCCCTAGAAAGCCAAAGCTCAAGATATACAGATTTTTCTAAATCCTAAGCCCTCAAGTCAGACTTGATGACTAGACCACGTTTATGGTTAGACCTTCTCTTGATCATCTCTTTTACATCAGGTGAAACTTCGCAGGTACATGAAAGGCAGGCATGAGAAAGGGACGTAAAATGCAAAAGTAACCCTGGTGTTTATATGAATGTATATTGTTTAACTCTCCTCTTTGTTCTTTGGCCCCCACAAAAATATGAGAGAGAAATCTTTCCCATCTGAACACATGAAATTTTTTTTAACTATTCATTTCAATTAAAATTTAAACTAGAACTCCAGAAAACTCCAGCCATTGGAAAAAAATAAATTTGTAAGAAGGCATTTTTCACGAAGATCAAGTTTGAAACAGTAAGGGGAGCTGTAGCGAGGTTTCCAGGCTGGCAGATGAAACTGTACCATGCCAACTTTTTCTGGCCATCAGAGACAGCCCAGAGTTTCTCAAGCTGAACCTTTAAAAACTCAGTAGTCTCCACCAAAGTGAGAGAGTTTAAGAGTCTCACTTTATACTGAAGCTGTAAAAGTGAGGCTGAAAGCATTAGTATTAGTGGTAGGGAAAGCACGTGGCACAGGTCAAAAATCACCCACATCCTTTCAGTTTTCTGGATAACGCTGCATGTACTTTCTTCTAAGGACTGTTACCTCTGTGTCTCTTTCCTGTAGCCCTGCTCGGTGAGTCCCCAGCTTCCTTTCAACACCCAACAGGTATCATTTTTCACCATCAGTATTTATTTTACCTACAACGTCCTAAGCACTTTTCAAATGAAAAGCAGACAAAAGCCTGTTCTCCTCCAAAAAGACTCTCTTACTTCCATTATATGTAGTTCTAGTTCCCAGAAAATAATCTTCTCATCTAGACACCAGAGAATCTTATCCTTGGAAAGGCAACATACAAGAACAGAATAAATATTTGAAATATTTTAACAGTGTTGAAAACACATTTCTAATACATCACTCTACACAAAGAGCTTCTCTTTTTCCACAGCATAGGCTTGGACTATGTGTGTTCGGAACTTGTGCACTAATACTTGCTGAAGTAACTCCTCTTGCCCTATTCATTTATTTTTTTCCACAAAGCCTTTTATTCAGTTACCTATTGCTCAAAAAAATATAAATTAATTTTATTATTTATATACTTGAACACTAAAAAGTTCAATTTCATTTTATCTTCTTTAAAGAGGCAATATTGCCCAACTAGCAGTAAGAATATATACATATATATATATAAGTTATGTAACTGGTTCCCAAGCATGCTTACAGATCTTTAAGCTGTTTTGACATTCCATTCCATTTATCACTCAGTTAACATCTTGATGTTAACTTTTAACTGTTTATATATATATATATATGACATTCTCTTCTTTATGTTTTTTTTTTCTTCTCCTTTTCCACCAATCTTCTTCTCCAGTCCCATCTATATGTTTCTTTCCCCCACATTTATCCCTCGTCATCTATTCTAACAAAACATATGCATTTTCTTTTCTTTACCAAAATTGTCAGATCTGAATTCTTAAAATGCTTTAAAAGCTATTGAATTGCTTTTGGTGATTAGGGGCATATAACACCAGCCATAAAGCATGTCTAAATCAATACAATTCCATGGATCAGAACAGCATGTGGCAGTACAGCATTATGAAATTTATAATTGCATCAAAGCCATGATTTCCCAATAGCTCTACCTCTATAATAACTAATTTTAAGCAGGAAGTCCCACTGGCAACCTACAAAAAAAAGTGTGTGTGTGGGGGGGGGAGGGGGGGGGGGGGGGGTGTCTCTCTGAGTAATGCTAAATTGATGCTGCAAGGGCCACAATCCATGCTGTAGAGTGATTTATGGTACTTTTTTGTCACTAGATCCAAGATTAACGAGTTCAATATCATTTATAAGTGCTGCCCTTTCCAGATAATTTTAAGAATATATTTTTAATTACTATTTTTAGCCTTTACAAATAAAAAAGCCAAGTTCATACAGCCCAAAATACAGAACACAGAAAAATATTATAAGGGCCAAATTCAATACTTAAAGATATATAATCCTCTGACACCGTGGGACCCTGTATATTCATCTAATTGTGAAGCATGTGATATTTTAGTCATTAAGATTACTTCAGAGTTTAGTCTGAAATACGCACAATGTATGAAAAGTTCTGTTTATCCATGCAATAAAATAATAAATAAGTTTTGTGTTTCCTTCTGTCAATAAGGAAGTGTACAGTCATATATAGAAAGTTTGGATCATTTCTGACAACTATAAGAATGAGAAAATACCTGGTTAAACCGTTCCATTCAGCATTTAAAATTGCAAGATTAAAAGACTTGAAGGAAAAATCTTTCAAGATAATTTGTCTATCAAAAAATTTTTCACAGTTGTATTTTATCCTGTCATCTGCCTTACATAAAACACATGAAATATATTACATTGCAAGTAATATAATATAATGATATGTCATAGCTATATATTACAATCACATACAACCATCCTCCAGGAGAAAACCCATCACAGCACACAGCTTGTGTTCCCCCACCACGTGCGAAAGCCACCACCACCAGCAGGACATGTTGACAGCAGGGAGGCTTTGCCACAGCATCAGCAGCAGGTTCTGCTGCACCG
This sequence comes from Oxyura jamaicensis, assembly GCF_011077185.1. NCBI lineage: Eukaryota > Metazoa > Chordata > Aves > Anseriformes > Anatidae > Oxyura > Oxyura jamaicensis. The sequence continues at coordinate 10,368,162 of NC_048898.1, forward strand.
AGGACCTGCAGGGCACTGCCTGCCCGTGGGCACTGCAAGGCCCTGAGGCTTAGAGAAGGTGGTGGTGGTGGTATTTCCTCATTCACTTTGTTACACATGGATGTTCAGGAGCACTTCAGTCCAGGTTCTCCGAATGGGAAGAGGCATGGACCCATGACCCAGCTTTATTTAATCTGAGTAACTCACACGTTGGCATGATAGCTTGTACACCAGCAGCTGTCCTAATGGCTTATTTTATTCAGAGTGGACTTTGACTTCAAACTTCAGGAAGGCTGGTAGTCAGCAATTCTGACAGAAACCCCCTAGGCCTCAGAGGTCAAAATGTTCCTAGGTACTTTCACCTTACAGTACAACTGTAAACATATGACACCGCCATCCCACACTGTATTTAGGTGTGGAAAACCTACTAAAGCTATTTATTATAGGAACCAATAAAGCACATGCCAGCACTCAGCATGGGCTCCTGAACTCCTCATCATAAGACCATTAGTGGCCTGCTTAAAAGCAGATAATCTTTCTTCCTCCGATGTGTTTAGCATCAAAGTTGGAGTTACTACACCATTTTTAGAATACAAGTCACTGTAAAACCTTAATTTTGTTAAAAGCTTAGGGGTACATTCTTATCCAGTGTAAAAGTATCACATTATACAAAGGAAAACAAAGAACTTGTTTTATAGAATGAACAAAAATAAGAAATGAAGACAGCTCCATTACAGATAACCATAGCTTAGATTTTTGTCATAAAAAGATTATGAAATTACTCATTCACTTCCCTTACCAAGATGAACCAGGTATACTTGCATGTCAAAGCATTATTAAAAAGCTCCTGTTCTTGTAATATTTCCCTCCCACATATTTATGTATCTATTAAAAGCATCACTAATTATTTGCTATTAAGAATGAGCTAATTAGATCTTGCACTGTCTGAAAGAAATACAGTAACAAAGTACATAACTAATTTTCCATTACAATATCTGCAAACACATGAAAAACTAAATGAAAAGTACCAAGAAAAATGGAAGAGCTCACAGTGATGGACCAACTATGTTTGGTTACCTCGGATGAAAAGCTAATTAACAAACCGAAGTAAAATACAAGCATCTACAAAAACAAAATTAAATCAACCCATATCTATCATGTTTGACTTTTGGCAAATGTTGCAGCTGAACAACCTGCAGGGAAAAGCACCTCATATACGTAACAGTTATTTAACAGATGGATTGTTCTACCTCCCTTGTGCTTGCATTTAGACCAGAAGTTATAATTACAGAACTTTAATCTGCCAATTACTGTTGGTTTATATTGTTAAGTTTATAGTTCAGGTTCAGAAGGCTAAAATTATTCCAATAGAAGAAAAATGCATAGGTTTTATTTTTTATTGATAAATTAAACATTTTGAAATGAAACTCCCTGTACTTATACAAAAGTATGTTGAAAAAATGTTATTGTTTTAGTTCTCATAAATATAAATCCCTTCCCAAATCCATATCTAATAACAATTCATGATAAGGACTCAAAACAGAGTATTTCCAAATCAGTGGCCCCATATCAATATCATCTTGTTTCTCAGCCCGCGTATATAGTGTCAGATATGTTCATTTTGGAAAATAAGTTAAAGGAGGAAAATAAGTTAAAGTTTTAAAACTCACTGTACTCTGCCCAGCTACAATATGCTCTCTAGATCCATACAGCTGTCCAAACCAAAACCTTTGATATGGTTCACCATTTGCTGATAAGGCAGTAATCCTTCAGGTATAAAAAGGTGCAGCTAATAAAGAATCAGCAAGAGGAAATAGATGATTAGTCTGATAAGCATTAGTTTGCCTCTCAACTTAAGGCCAAAACAGGATAGAATACAAGGATTAGGCTCTGTCTCTTCAGATATCTAAAAGAAAACCCCTAACTTATCCTATTATCAGCTTCATCTAGTAATTTCTACCTGTTCAATCTTTTCTTACTAATGATTTTTAAGGAATTAGTGAATTTTAATGAAGTCTTAATATCTGGTCAGTCATGGACAAAATTAATGCTTCCATAATCAGAATTAATCATAATGAATTAATTAAATCACAGAAAAAAAAAAAAAATATATTGACTATGTACAGAATTTGAGCCCTTAATGCATTGCCCCTAACATATAGTGTTTAGCATGGCTAAGATTTCACCAGAGTACAGAGATGAGTACAGATTTTTATATTCAAAAATGATTTTACATTAAAAATTACATTGTCTCCTAATGCTTTTCTGAAAGTTTTATTGCAAACTCTGTACGTATAATTTACTAGGGGATAATTTAGAGACATGGTTATGAACATTACAAAACACACAGCTCTGCAAACTGATAATTTAGCTCAAATACCTAAAGGCTTAAGGAATAGTCAAACTTCAACCAAGCGTCATTTGGTTGCGTGTAACATTTCTTACGTGTCATGAATATGGGTGTCCCTTGCCTGTGTTGTAAGATGATTGCCAATATCACCACAGCTATTACATACTTCAGATTAAAAGAAAAAAAGCAAAACAAAACAAAACAAACAAACAAAAACTTTGCTTCCAAGACAAAAAAAAAAAAAAACTGCATAATGGCAAAATTTTGTCACACACAAAAGTTTATTAGGTTTTCTCTCTGACTACCATCAGAACAATCCAACAGCTTCTGAGGGACAGCTGTATGGCTTTTAGCCTGTGAATACAATAAAGGAAACACAAGGTTCTCAGCCACAGTCTATGCTACAGTTATATATATATATATTTATGTTCATTTGTTTTGGTTAATAAATGGCGTAACTCCCTTTTGAAGCATCTCTCTGGCTAGAATCTCAGGGCACAAAAATATATTTGCAGCAATATACTACAGGCAAGTTGTTCTGTGAAGAGTAGAACTAGTGAAGTTTGATCTTCTATGGAGATGCATTGCATGACAATGTTTTGATACAAAATAAGCAGTGAGCAAGGTATTTTGTATTACAAGTAAAAAAAACGTTAGATTAAATTAACACAATGGGTTTCTCAAAACCCTGACAGTGTTTGCAGTACGGAACAAGCCTCCAAAATATCGGTCCTGTAACTCCAGAAAATTATGTAGACAATGAACATTAGTTCCACAACAGAATTTTATTATTATTATTAGTTTGCCATTCAGAATAGGACAGCACTTTAAAGGTCAATTATCTGCTGAGAGGCAAGCGGAAAACAAGCATATAAAAAGGCAAAAGGTACCAAGACTGAAAGACCCATAATCAAGATTTTTCTAATGGTATTTATCTATTCAGCCATTCAACTTTTAACGAAAATAAGCCTCTCCAGAAGGCAAGGAAATACAAATGTTTTTAACTACTCTACTCTTGATGTTCATCAATTTCATGTCCAGTACAATTTATTTTCTAGTGTATGGATAACTGGTACTGGATTGGTATTGAATGCAGGATTGATAAGAGGAAGAACCAGAAGTTACCTAATCAGTAAAGTTCCTAAGTGATGCCAATGCCAAGTGTCTGACTTTTCAGTGATAAGACATATAAACTGAGTTTAACACTACTGTTTATTTTACTTCATCTGGTAATATTATTTTATTTCAAGTGATTGTGCTGAAAAGAAACACACCCAAACAGCCTAAGTCATGAGTTAATTAAGCTTTTTGGTATAAGATACAAATGCCTCATGGCTTGCATTTCCAAATGTCACTGTACTCAGTTTATTAAAAACACCTTTCCAGAGGAATAAATTTGCTTTGCAGCCTGGAAAATTGATGCCAATGTTATGTAAAGGTAAATACTTCTGGTGTGAACATCTGATAAAGAAATACAAATACAACATGATACATCACTTCCATTGTGCCATCTGGCAGATAGTAGTTAATTATGGCAATTATGATCTTTTCAAACCCTCAGACAAAAAAAAAAAAAAAAAGGTATCTGGCAAAGATTATGAATTAAATGCAGCTTCATTTGGTAATCATTAAGTTAGTGATAGCACAAATTCATTCACATTAGTTTCTACAACTAGAAAGTGTCAATGAAAAGCATCAGCTCTTTTAGCAAGGAAATTTAGATTACATCTTATTAATCACAGGTAGCCTCAGAACTGTAGGAGAGAATTGAGTGAAAATAAAACCTTTAAATTCATTGTATAGCTTCTTTCTATCCAAGCAGAAAGCTTTAAAGAAGGCCTATCATTTCAAAATTCCCTAAAATTTATTACTTATTTACGTGAACAGACCTGAATCACGTATTTGAATAGCCTGAGAAGTATCGCATCTGAACACATTTTAGACTTCAAGAAGTCACGTTCTTTCTTCATTTTTCAAGTATGGTCCTTGTAGATGAAGGTTGAAGTTGTGAACACGAACATTTGAAGCCAAGGATTTAACCTGAACACACTGTTATAGATCGCTTTCATATGCGCTCTGTATGTCCGTACATACATATAAAGCTTACAAGTAAGCTGTATCTAACAAGTAGGAAAAAAATCTTTTTTTGTTGTTGAAAATATACACAAAGTATGTAAAACACGCAGCTGTGTGAAAGGCACTGTAATACTTGCATTGACTGTGAGTACATACTTTCGTGTCTTCCCTAATGTCTTAGCTAACTAAGTCTGCTAAGTGCACACATAGGTCAGCTCTTCACCAAAGTAAAGACTGTTAAAGGTTATCCTGTTCAACTTTTGTGAAGACAAATACATGTGCCTTGTAAGAATGTAAATTGCTAGAATATCCCTCTTTACTTCCACATTCAATGTTAAACTATAGTGTCAGTTATTGAAAGCACCTACTTTATTATTGATCAGGGTTCACATTTAAACACCATAAAATGAACATCTTGTCATATCAGATACTTTACAAGGTAATAGATGTTGATGCATCCCACAAGAATAAAGATGGCTTTGTTGAAGATTTTTTTTTTTTTTATTTAATCCTGTCTTGTGTTTTGGTTTTTGATACTAAATTGTTCAGACATTGCTTCAGGTGGTGTAAAATAGCAGCATATGAGCATCATTTAGTTTTCATGCACTTCAGTTCACCTATTATCATGGAAAAATCCATATTGCTTAGGTAGTTATAACTGAAAAAGTTTCTAAAACACTTAAGAGCTCCTGCTAGGAAAGCATCACAGTTCTAATTAAGCAAACCACCCACGCTCCTGTTGAACTTTAACCTTTATTTAATTTCAAAAGACACTACTCTATGAAATCTAAACAAATCTTTCAGATCATTTTTCAAAATGGTTGGTTAATAACCATTCTTCTACAAGCTTCTTTCCAAAAGCAGCGATTTATTACCTTTTCTTTCTTTTTTTTTTTTTTTTAAAAAAAAAAAAGAGGGAGTATTAAAATGTAAAATGAACCACCACTATGAATTTTCAAATCAAAGTTAGGTGCAGCCTCATATCACTCTACTGAAATAACTGGAGCCAAAAACTTATGGAGATTATAAAGGCTTAGTGAAAGTTTGTGTAATACAATTTAACACATTCCGAAGCAGTCTCCACATGCAACAGAACCACTGTTAGCTGAAATTTTTGTCTGAATATCTACACACTGCAAATGGTGGTTTTTATTCAATCTTTTTTCTCCATTAGACCCTAGGCAGAAAAATTCCCAACTAGAAGTTCAGAAGAATCTCTGAAGTATTCTAAAATTTAATTTCATACGAAAAAAATCATTTGAAAGTATTTCTTTTACATATATTATTTTTGTGTGGAAGTCAGGCTGTATATTTTTACCTTTTAGAGTATCGACTTACAGTATGCCATAATGTGATATACCATAATGGTCTAAATAATCAATTTTATAGTGCATTTGTACTGTATGAGAGCAGAGAACATTCACTGTGGGCTAAGTCCATCTGCAGTAGATTCTTGAAAATTAACTCTGCAGTAAATTCATCTGCAGTAGATTCCTAAAAGGAGATCATAAGAGAAAGACACATATGACAGGGATTTCATTTGCTAAACACAGACCTCAAGGTGCCTCAGTCCAAGCTTACTGCAACTTCATAGGAGAAAATCTTGTTCCATCAACGACATTCCATATTCAGATTCTCTGGTGTGACCTAGAGGGTGTGTCCACAGGCAGATCTTTGAATTTGTGAACAGTATGTGTAGCACTCTGTTGTATCTGTAACTTCAGTATGTAGGCTCATTACCAATCTCCTGAGCTATCCAGTCTTCCTCAGTTGTGAAAATGTAATAAATTGCTTTTTTCCCCTAGTGTATTTAGTGCTCATGAAAAGTGACAGATTGACAGCCTGGGAGACTGAAGTATTCTGTTTAAGTCACAGAGAAAAGAAAGAAGAGGCAATGACAGACTAAGGAACCCAAACTAAATTAACTCTTTGTTGAAGTAACCTTAAGCTAGTGGCAAATATCAAATTAAAAAAATTATCAAATAAATTAAAAAAATACATCTGTCTTTTCATGTGCTCGGTAAAAACTCTGTCCATTTTACTATAAAAGTCATGCAGAAAATCTCTTAATGAATTGTTTAATTCATCAGCTCCTTCAGAATATGAACATTATCAGCTGCACTACAATTTGATTGGCCAGGGTATAAAAGAGAAAACAATACCAGCAGTGGACATATTTTAAGATATATTCAACATTTGACCTTTGAGCAGCACAAGAAAAAAAAAAAAAAAAGTTTGATTTGCTATAAATAGTATTGACAAGTCCATTTCTTTTGCTAATAACTTTCCCAAAAGCTCATGAAAAAGATCTTATCCCAGCTCTCAGCACAAAGATGTGATACTGAGTCTTGCAATGCCAAAGAGTCTACATCTTTTTATCTGTTGAAGTAAATCAGAAAATCTGAACTAAGCAACAGAAAGTTCCTCAAAAAAATCTGATTAGAATTTCTGGGGAAGGGGGAGAGGGATTTATTTATTTTTAAAATTGCTGCAACATTTCAAGGCCTTGTCCACTTTATTTGTAAACGAGCTACAGAACATGCAATAAGTCATTCTGGACACTAACTACACAAGCAGAACCAGACGAGTGAAACATTAGCACGCTAGCAAAGGAAGCGAGTTCTTTCAAGCATTAGAAGGAAGTCCTCTGAGGTCTTGCGTTTCTGCTCTACTTTACATGCCATAGCTAAGTACTAATAATTGCCCATCCATGTAGAGAGGATGAGCCTGAAAATTGGGTAAAACTACCACAGCTTGACCTAGTAATGGGTTCTGTCCTGGAAACAGCCTGCAGGCATCAAGAGTGGAAGGTTCTGTGCCAGTGAGGACACAGATACAGAACCTACCAGTGGTATTTTCTCACCCTGAGAATTGGAGCAAGCTATCGTGCCCCAGCAAATGAAGTATCTTAGTTTTTGAAGAGTCATTGCTATAAGGAGTCTCAATAAATATCCTATCTGGTCTTGTAGTAATAGACCTTTTTTGTTTTGTCCTCTTTTGGGAAATGAAGCTCTTGACAGATGTATTTATTCTCTGAGAAAAATTGCTACTTACTCCCTACTGGGCTTAGAAGGGAAAATAACACCTATTTCCTGTGATCTGGAAGTGTGTCATCATATTTATCACAAAAAAATGCTACATTAATGCAAGGATCGGAACAAGTCTCTTGTACTGAGACCTAGAGTTGTAGCCAGATTTATTTACATTACCAAATAAAGCTAAAGGCCTAGCCTGGAGCATGACTTTAATCAGTGTTGTTCAATATAAGTGCCTCAGAATAAACATAACTGAATGGTTATAGAGGGATGTAGATGCCATTGAAAATAAATTCTTACATAGAAGACATTCCAAGAAAAAAAGTATACCACAGAGACAGGGATAGCAAATCAAACAACAGACTGGTAGTTAACCACAGACCTTATGAATAGGAAAATATATCCCTGACAAGTCTGAAAACAAACAAACAAACAAACAAACAAAATGCCTTAAAGAATTGCTGGGGGTGGGGGGGAGTGCTCTTTAGAGTTCAGAAATTCTTTTCTATGAACAAGAAAGAAAATAGAAAATGCAGCTGGACAGCCTGGCAGCTAGCATGTGTATTATTACTGTTATTTTATTTGAAATAATAATTTATTTATAAAGATAGTAAAATTAAGAAAGATGGAACTTGCACTTTTGTCAACAGTACATATTAAAAAGAGAAAGTGATGACAGTAACCAGATTACTAATGGACAATGATTACATAATTTGGAGGAGAAGGGTTAAAATACAAGTGCTGAATATCTCAGATGTGCAGTGAAGGATGAAAATATAAAAGCAACACTCACATTCCTAAGTTTGGGCAGATAAACCTATCTTTTTTTCAGACTTGTAAATGGCATTTGTCACACTACTAAGGAATCCGACATTATTATTTAACAATACTTTCAGAAAAAATGCCAGTCAGTCTACTAGAATGTCAGTCTACTAGAATGACTAGAACATTAGCTGCAGTCACACTGAAAGTACTTCTGCTCATTCA
>NC_048898.1:10376988-10414359 GCF_011077185.1 Oxyura jamaicensis
CATATATATATATTTTAGTCATAAAATGATTATGCCAAGGGATTACAGTGCAATTTACTGTCACCTACTAACCTCACAACTGAATCGAAAACCTTCACCATTATTCTTTGCAAATCACAAAAATGACTTCAAGGTGAATAACAACAAAAGCTAAAGTTTCCAGTCACATAAAACTGGGCAACAGAGTAAGGACGGCCACTCCAGAAGCTGCAGTAACCACTACATGTTCATATTTTAATAAGGAGAAGGCAGAACCCTGAAATCAATTTAATTTCCTATATGTGTTTCTAAGATTGGAAGCATGTTCTCTGGAGCAGTGATAGATTCATAACATGCTTGGGTAGAATGGGTTTGGCAATTTGGATACCATATGCCTGGAGCTTGTACCCCTTGATTCTGAGAGAACTCATTTACCTCAGAATTATTTATTCATCAGCATGAATAAATAATATCTTTTCAATCCAAACAAGCTTGCTGAATTTACTCCAGTTCCATGATTTTGTGTATGTGTTATTAGCAATGCTTTAATGCTATTTTCAAATAGCATTGTGTTACTTTTAAAAATACTTTTTCCCAACATACAAATATTTAACTTTTTTTTCAGGGGCCCTGCTTTGTTCTTTAACTTTCCCTCCTTTCATACTATCAGAGATGGCTTTTACATCTAATGTCATTCAGAATTTCTCAAAAGCAGGTCACGCAGAAGTTTTTGCTGACAGGAAGCTGGATGTTCGTGGGATTAGAATGCTGTAAAGTCAATTTTTGTTCTATTACAAGGAGCAGGCAATAAAGGTAAGAAATAGAAAGTGATTTCACAAATTCTCTCTAGTAAGCTTTTCATTCATCAATCAGTTAGGGAATTATACTAAATCTTTCTGCTGAGTAATATCTACAATAATGAGAAGTCTGGCTTTCATTACTCCAGATATCATAGATAATTCATTTGATTGGATTTGATTTCAAGCTTTACTTTTTGGTTGCTATAGAATTTCTTTGATAAAGAATAAATTGTACATTTGACTTATTAAAAGGCTGATTTTACCAAATAAACAAGCAGGTGAAATACCTTCTCAGCACTTGCATAGTTTTTGCATTAAAAAAAAAAAAAAAAAGGTATTCAAAAAAAATTCTTTTCATAATTCTGGGAAGGGTTTTGCCTTTTGAAGATAATGCATATAGAGAGAGTTATCTGCATGAAAGCTCTAGTTTAATCATTAGTTTCTTTAGGCTGTCATATTTTTATTTGTTGAGAAATTGCGAGCTGCAACACTGAATTATGCATACTACACTTTCAAAAGGAGTATAAAAAGAACCCCTGAATAATAAAGCAAATAAAACAAACACTCTTTATATTCCTAATTGAATTTTCTAACAAGGATAACTTAGAACAAATGTGATATTTAACACAAGACTAGCAAAAGATGAACATAACATTTTGTAACACTTGATTGTGATGATTTCTATTCCACTTCAGAAAAAACAAGATTTATTTGGGGACTGAGAAACTTGGTCACATTGAAGAATTTCCTGGAGATTGGTCAGTAAGCAATTAAGCATCTTTGGTTTTGAAAAACATGTTGATTCGTGTACCCCTTACTCATCTTTAAACAAAGCCTGAACGAGCAAGATGCTGATACTGAACAAGCATGGACCACTCCATGGTTCTGGGCCCAAATAACTTTGCAGAATACCTTGCTTGGATTAAACCCTTACTAGAGGATCAACTTCATGCCAGTTTCACACTGTAATGTCTCTACCTGTAAGCTGTGCAGTGCAACAGGAATGGATTTGCAGAACATAACAATTGGTGCTGAGGAACCTTTGTCCATGGTGTTATAGTGGAAGACAAAGGAGATATAAGATACTTTCTAGGCTGGTCCCCCGACGGAGTGCCCATCAGCAGAGTACAGCTATAACCTTATTTTAGTTCCTCTGAAAGAAATCCAGTTCATGCACTTCAAGAAGGCAACATGATACAAAACAAACTATGTTAAATCAAGTCAATGCTCTAAAGCTATACTTCCCACAATGCTTCACCCTTTAATGCTATACTGTCCTGTAGGCAGAGCAGAAAATACATTTAAGACAAGAATCTTGCTGCCTTGTCTACCTTTGAACAAAACACTAAAAAAAGCATAACAATATGTGGAAATATATATATATGTATGCACATATATATGTATATATATATGTGCAGGGTGCTTTTTCTTACTAAGATCAGATAACCTTTACTCTGATTTCATGAGGTCCTCCCAGCTTTGCTCTGTACTATTCCACTACTGCAAATGATCTGGTGGCCAGCACTGGAAAGACAACAGACCCGTGATACAGCATGCAAGGCAACAAGTCACGGTACTGCATATGAGAAGCACTTTGTGTGTTTATCAGGGAGCTTACTGAGAAGATTTTTTTCTCCTCTTTTGTATATTAGGAATATGCAGACATCTCAAGTCTCAACTGGCTTTCAAATTTCAGTTGTCAACATATTTTGCTAAATTATGTATTTATACTTTTTGCATAAATGACAGTTTGAGAGAGTGGTCGTCGAAATTGTTTGAAGCAGCATATCTGTATCTTCATTTATTTTATTCTGATAGATTTTATTCTGTGCAAATCAGCTGAACATATGGCAGCAGCATCTTTACATCAGCATGTTTTTCAATGGTGAACTCTTATAGGTTTTTAATAAAAAACACACTTCTTCCTTACATATGAAAGTTCACCTTACTGATACTTTAATTTGAAAACACCCTATTTTTGCTTTGTACTGATTATGTTGCAGGGAAAAAAAAATACATCCATCAGTTTTTCATGTATTTTTTTTTTTTGTAATAACATAAAATTAATAATATCACTATTTATTTTAAATTGATTCTGTGGGCTTTACATGGCTGAGGTTTTTATCTCTTTGTATAATTTTCTACACCAAGGTTGTAATTCTCCACTTTATTATACCATGTACTAAAATAAGCAACCCAAAAATCCAGCTGAAATCTCAGTACAGTTATACGAATACAAATACAATATAATATCATCAGAGAAATTGGATATCAAAACCTACTTCTGGTTCTGCTACAACCCACTACCTCCATCTCTGTTCCTTGTCTCTTTCCTGTTTCTACGATTTGGTCCATAAGCATCATTAATGATCTGACTGTAGGTTTTACTATAACCACAACAGATAGTATCAATAAAGACTACTATGTTCAAACTAGAAGATGACTGACTCTATGTGAATAGCTACCATCTTAATTTAATATTCTTCTGTACTTAACACTGCTGAAACTAGGAAGAGAAAAATCACACAATCACAAAAGCGGTTACTATGATATTTCCCAATGTTTCCGCATAAAAAGATCTGGTGCTTGAGCCAGTTCAAACATTCTTAAGCTTATTCTACCAACTAGTAGTAATCAGCTGGGCATATTTGTTCTGTATGATTTTGCTTTGTTTCATTATGATTTTAGACATTAACAAGTATAACAAAACATTGTTTTAGAAAACTAACATCATCTGATATTTCTGGCTTGCATATAAGTACGTTTGTTGCAGTAACTAAATGTATAGTTTTGAATTAATCTTAAAGGATTCTTAAAACACTAGTGAGAACAACTTATAGCAAGTTATTATTACTTTAGAGATCTATCTAGATAAGGGCCTTTCCCAAGCCCTTTAAACAATACTTGCTGTTGTGCCAAACTTCTACTTGGTTTCCATGCATGAAACTAATTTGCAAAATCATACAGTCAATATTAATAACTTATTTAAGAAACACAGTAAGCTAAGCTAGTAAACTAATGCTGATATTTAACAATTCCATTACCTTGGGCTTGAGGGAAGAATTAGGTGTGTAGGGGATAAAACAAATAATGGAAAAAAAAAAAAAAACTGAATTTACCAGATCTTGAGTCTAACTGTAAGAGTTTGTCAGTACTCTCATTGGTACAGACTACACTGCACTGAGATGGTGCAAGGTTAAAGTGACTCACCTGGACAGCAAATGGACAGACATTGTGCATGGCATGGTTATGAGCCCGAGCTAGACAGTCTGTGCGAATTCAGTGACTCTGCAAATTGTTTAATTTGCATGCTAATATGCGAGCACATGAAAAAGTACAATTAATATACTCTTGAACTCTTCCTAGTTAGAGGATAAAGTAAGTGGTAAATTCTTATTAGATAATTCTCACTACTGGATTTTTACTTTTTTTTTTTCTTGCTTTGGTAGAAGGATGACTTAAGTAAGCATAAACAATTTTATACACTAGTTGTTTTCAAAGCGATACTTCATACATTTGGCTCAGATATTTAATTAATCAGAATATGTCAAGTAATAAATCAAAGACCTACAGAAAGTAAAAACAGTTTTTCCTAAGTGTCAGTAAGCAAAATTAGCTTTTCCCTCTTCCTATTCTCCCATAAATCTGTGCTTTCTTCCTCTAAATCTCACTGAAGGCTTTGGATTGCATTGTTTTTGAAAAGTATTTTGATTTATTTGCTGTACTGCTAAACAACATATAGAAATATTCAATGACAGGAGCTTTAAATCCATATATGCAAGAGTAAACATCATATATTTTAATTGTGAGAGCTGTTTAATTGAACAACGTTATCTTCTCCAACACCATGCAGCTCTATGTAAGGAACTTTAATTCATTTACATATCTTAATTGTACGAAGATAACATTTCTTTCTTAGATATTACCGGGAGATGGACTATATAGCAAGCAATGGATCATTTAAACCCTCTGTATCAAGGATGCAGCGTACTCTCCATTCCTGTTCTTCAACTTCACTGATGCTCTTCCCCTAATATTCTTTTCTGGTATCAGTCTTTCAAACAAGTAAACAGCATCACTAGGGTACCATCCTGAGATACAGCTACCTTTGTGGTACAGTGACAACACCAGGCCTTTGGCATCAGCAGACGTAGAACAAAAGCACCACCAAGAGTTATAGTCTTCCCCCTTGTCCAACAAGATTTTAATGGAATCGTAATTTAAGATAATTGCCTCTCTGTTAAAAACTGACAAGGTTTTGACAATATATGCTAAGAGAAGAAGTTGGTAAACTAACAAAAACAACAAATTTAGTTTTGAATATAATATTAATTAGTACATGATTTCAGTCTAATACTCATTTTCCTGGCTAAAGGCAGATTCTTCAATTTAAAAAACTCAAATAATGACAAAATTTAAGAGAAAATTCAGGTACTGTGTAATACCCCTCGCGTGTATAAGCTCTTCATGTCACTGATAACTAAATGAGATTGGGTAAGTAGGGTACCATTGGCATTCCTTAAACAAAATTACCTACCTTCAGATACACTTTAAGTGCAGTATGGGTATTTCATTGTTTGTGTTCTATTTAAAACTTTTCTTTTAATAAAAAACTGTAATGAGTTCTAGCAGTTATTTCAGCAAGACCATAGCTTATTATAATAGTTTCCTTTTTCACAGTTGGCACAATATGGCATGGAAAATATTCTTTTTAAATAGGAGAGGGATATAAAGGTAACCCCTCATTTTCCAATAGCTCAAAATACTCATTTTGGTTATGAAAGCTAAAATATTAATAATCATCATCGTAATAATTTAGCATTTAAAACTATTCCCACCATAATTTCTCTTTCTTTGTTTTCTGTCTTCCTATTCTAGAAGGACAACATATGTCCTCTCACTGGTCACAGTGCTTGCCAGAACACCATGCAGCATTAAGCTGACGTGCCTTTAAGGAAGGATTCCTCCTGGTCGGGGACATGGCTGAAACATATTTCCACTCCCTACAGATCATCCACAGAAAGAAGACCCTACCTGACATGAAGCAGGGATGGAACAAAGACATGGTTCAGACGCTGGCAGCTGTGAGAGGCTGACTACCTCTTCTCAGCAGTCTTTTCTGTGAGCACCCTGGGGAATGTTTGGGAATGTCCAGCTTCACAGAAGACCACATTAACACAATTAGAGCAGGTTGCTCAGAAACAGGCTGTTTGAATACTTCAGAGATAGTTCCCCAGATTTTCTAGATTTTTCAGTTTGCTTTGGATATGTGGTATTTTGAAAATTTGCAGCAACCCACCTTCTACCAAAAGTGGCCATACACATTGATCACAAAGTAATGATATAGGTACTCCATATAACAGGAAGCCATGACGTGACATACACATACAGACACACTGTATGCATTTTTTTCTCCTATCCATGTATCCATGTTGAATAAACTCACATTTTATGTGTTCTGTGATAGTTTTAAGCATTTATTTTCTTTGGGTCATAAATTGCATCTTGAAAGTCCAGAGACCATGATCATCTTACACAGCTATGAAAGTAAATTCCAAGTCCTAGCATGCTTTTGCTACTGTTTGACTAGCCTTGCCAACTGCACCTATTCTGTGCAAAGCTGAAAACCTCATCTCCTTTTTTTTTTTTTTTTTTTTTTTTTTTTTTTGCCGTGAAAGTCACTTTTTTCTTCAGACATAAGCAACTCAGTTAAACTGAGTGGTAACAGCAGCAGCTTGCCTGTATCACAGTGTAGGGTGGTTACATAGAATACAGGTGGTTACTCTACAGACAAATAAAAGGGAAAGGCACTACTCTGGTGAAGTGGCTACTCTCCTGCATTAGGACTGTAGCTGGGCTACAGAAATCACAAAAATAGACAAAAGCATCAGAAAAGAACCCAAGAAAGCTCTCTGGGAAAAGCTCCAATAGCCATTCCCTGTCACCTTCAGCCCAATCATTAAACATACCAAAACAAAAGCAGTCTGTTTGGAGTCATCCCCTGACTGCCGTTAGCGCTTCTCTGATCTCAAGTTCTAGATGCAGAATGAAAATTTACATAAGTAGAGAGAGGGAATATTATTTTTTTACCCCTTTCACAAGGTTCTGTATCAATCCATACCAAAGCTAGGTTGTACACAGAATCATATCCATATCCCCAGTAGACCAAGTTAATTCTCCCAGTAATGCAATCACACCTCTTTCTGTTTAAAGATTTTTTCATCATTTAAATAGCCTAATCTTTCTTGTATACTGTTAAGAGTTGTATACTCATGCAACAAGGCACATTTTATAAAGCAGTTCATAATTTAAAAAGCATAACACCAATTCAAAAAATTAAGTGTATTCCTATACGTAGCATTCTCATTTTGTTCCTATATGGCATAAATAAACCAATTCAACAAATACCTAAATTATTTTGCAATGCTCTTTCTGCATTTCAAGAACTATTTTTAATTTTATCTGTTTGACAAACCTATACAGAATTGTTTTATATCATAGATATTCATAGCCATAAATTGAACAGTGAAGTGATAATTACAAATTGGTTTATCCTGCTATAGAACAGAAGCAGTACAGCACTAATTGACTGCTTACCAGTGGCCTGAAATTGCTAATTGACTTGTAAGGCACTAATTTGTTAACCTAATTTGTTCAGTAGGAAACTCTTGACTAGGAAATCATCCTGAATAAATATTAGTATCCATTCTAAAAAGGTCAGGTACTTTATTTTTTATCATTATTTGCTAACTGCTTATCTATGTCAGTGAATGTCAAAGACATTCTTAATGTAGGTAAAAGTTTTTTTAATGTTCTTCCTGGCAATAATATTTACTATGGTACCACAATCCTCAGAAGTGAAAAAGGAAACAGAATATCAGATACTTTTATAAGCCAGATCAGCTACGACTTCACTTTATTTGCCAGAGTACAATGAAAATCACTATATATCTTTTATTCAAAATGTTAGAGGAATGGATTTCATACTAAAGCCGTTACTTCTTCTAAGTTATAAACAAACTTTCTTCTGCTTTAACTCCATTAGCTTCAATTAAGAAGAAGTAGTGGACTCTATTTCTAACCAAAATGTAGAATGAAGAGTTTTCAAAACCTCAAATTAGCAAATAAAAAGTTTATGAAATTCTGTTTTTATGGCTTCTAGACAGAACATATTTACTAAACACAGATGTAAAAGAAAAAGATGCTAAATCACCTCCCTTCACACGAGCTTTGAATAAAATTCAATCTTTCAGTAAAAACGTGTACACTTCCTTGTCAGTGTCTTGCAACATAGGAAATACATTGTACAAAGAATCAGCATCACAGGAGTAAAACTACATTCCCACATCTTCTCCCTCAGCAGGAGATACTGCTACAAAAATTACCAAAATGAAATGCTTCTCTATTCATCAAAATTACAAGGTTATCTAGTAGAAATGTAAATATTTTCAATTATTACTGTGCCTTGGAAAATAAACTGGTCTTATCATTTAGAGCTGCATCAAAGGATTACATCAAACAACTGAGAAAAGGGCATAGAAGGTTTTACAATAGAAGAGGAAATACTATTAAGGAATTAAAAACAATATTAAGTACATCTCTAAGATTCTGGAGAAAAGTAATAGCTATAGCAACCAATTGCTAATCTTTTAATTGTCTTTTAATTGTTTTGCAATAATATCATATATACCAGTGGCCTACAGCAGTAGTGAAAGACTTCTTTCTCCCAAAGAAACTAAGCTTCTTTATGATATTTAGGATTGTTACTAGCGTTATATAGGAAGCTCCTTCTCTTTAATGCATATTCCTCAATATTCCACAAGAACAGTACATAACAGTTTCAACTATCACACAGGAAATTCAGGTGTGGTTTTTTTTGTTGTTGTTTTTGTTTTTTTCCTCATCCAGCTATTTACAAAGAATGATATAGAAATAGATGGTTTATTTTTATTATTATTATTTTTGTTTTCCCCACGTATGCTTTGTTTAAGAGCTTAATACCCGCTTTGTTTGGCCTAAGTGTTAGGAAGAGATCTACCTACCTACTGTCCATAGAGCTACAATTCTAGAATTGAAATATCTGCCAAAATTGTTGAAAATATAAACTTTCATATCAAGGATAACCAAAGAAACATAAAGCATTTAACTTACCATTGGCCTCCCATGCTCCCTCAAAGACACACAGGCATGACCTTTGGTGCTCCCATCCCCTCAGTTGCAAGATATTCTAAAACCTTTTACTTCAACTTAGCTGATGGAGGGTTTGCAGTTGGTTGAGACTCTCCTTCATCAATGACCCTAGAGGAAAGAAAAACAAAAAATATGGATATACCTTCACAGGATTTAGGGTACTTCATATAATACACTGTTTACAGCTATTGCCTATTGAAATCCTCAGAGATTTAGTCACTGCAGTAATGAAAATTAGGTGGCCTGATGTTGGTGAACATCTAAGCTTTGAAGAGCTGGGCATGATTTATTTAATACAGCAACCCCACAGTTCAAACCCACTCTGCTCTACAAAGTTACTATGAATACATTACAGAATTAAATTGAAGAGTTGTGTCTTCCCTTACCAAACTGCAAATCTCTCAGCCTCCAAACTTTGTCCTCTAGGAGAACAGTTAAACATAAAATTCATTTTAAGCACAGTTATGGACCCTAACAGTTAGGATTCCAACCCTAGGAAGCATCTACTGATAACCTACAACCACAGCCCCTTTTTCCAAACCCACTGTTAGAAAGAAGGGCAAGAGAGACAGAAATGGACACATACAGACTGCCAAGAGTGCAGCAGCACAACCTCACTTCATGGGGGGAAACTCTAGGCATTGAGTTGAATGTAACCAGTAACAGCACACTTTACTCCAAGCAGACGTGTTAAGAAAGGGCTCTAGTCTCAAAAGCTACATTGTATTTTAGAAATACATCAAATACTGAAAATATTTGGACTTCCTAGCAATAAGAAATAAAATTTTCAAAACCAAAACTCCCTCTACCTATATACTCTTCCTGTTGCTCCTGTTTCCTTGCTTCTTACTGAATTTCAAAAGCATCTCCCTGTCAGTCTCCAGAGAAACCCCCTCCCCTCACCTCACCTCCACAAAATGGCCGCTTCACCTCACCTCTCCTCAGCACACCTGTGCCTCCTCACCCCACCTGCCCTGAGCCTCACGCCCAGAGGGTGCCCTGGGAGTGAGCAGTGTGCAGGGGCTGAGGCCAAGGCTGTCACAGGGCCTCAGATGGCTCCTCTCCAGGGCTCCCTACATGTGATGGCTGAGCCCTGCTGCCCAGCAGGGTCTCCAGGTGACAGCTGCCAGTGCCTGCCTTCAAATGGTTGTGCCCAGCCGAGATGCTAACAGCCAAACACTGCTGTGCATGAGCCCTGGTGGTCTTGGCTTGTGCCTTTCAAACTGCATCACACATGTTACTTATGGATGTTTGTGCATATTATTCTCTTTCTTGTGGTTTAGCACTCTATCTGAATATCAAATGTGTGAATGCTGTTAGTGACTTTTTTTGTTGCTGTAGGGACATTGCCACAGAGGTGGCTGCCTGTTGAGAAGAAGCACAGACCATGACAAGGCTATGTTAAAGCTCTGGGGAAAGTGTGGGCAAACTGTAGAGGTAAGAGATGAGTGCAACAAAGTCACTCCTTCCTGGTTCAGCTTTCAGAGTCATTTGGCTGCCCCAGGTGCAGGCCAGAACACAAAACACTGTTCAGACAGAACAGAAAACGACCATGCTGGCTGCAGCCCCCAGGGATGTACAGGCCCACAGGGAGAGCCAAGGTTGGTGGCTGTGGTGGAAAAGACCAGCTTTGTTTTTGCTGAAACAGAGCAGGACCCAGTACATCTCCTCTGAATGACTGCAGCTGCTGTCAGGTACCAGACATCAAACTGAATGAACATGAGTACAGCCATGGATGTGAATACCACAAAAGCTGCTACCAAGGAAAGTTCAGTCTGACTAGGCAGGCTGGGGTCTTCCTCCTCTCATAAAATTTTGAATGGGGATCAACCATAGATTTCTTGCTGTGGCAATGTACTGTGTTGTCCAATATTTTTTTTTAATTTTTTTATTTTTTTGGGGGTGGGGGTGGGAATGATGGGGAAATTTGATCTAAAATATTTTGTTTATTTGCAACCAAGTAAAGTTTGGTAATAACAATTTGGAACTCCCTATAAATCCTTGTGGTGCAAATAAATTCACATCTTGGCACCCGACTCTGTAAATGATGTGCCAGATTTCATGGGGAAAAAGAAAAAAAGAAAAAAAGAAAAAAAGAAAAAAAAAACTTATTTCCATACTTATCTAATATTTTTCTTTTGCTTTAGCTGAATAAGCTCATCAAAGGATGACAGCTGAACTTTTTTATTATTATTTTATTTCTTTTTTTTTTTCAGCATACCCTGTCCCTAGAATGCCCAGCAGCATAGAAAAATGATAAATCTGAACCTATGTGATAATTAATACTTCAATGCAAATTATATTTGCATGCTAGGAACAAATTCATTGTGGCCTATTTGGTATCTCAATAGTCAACAAAATATTTATCTGGTAGTATTTCTAGGGGTATGGCATATACATAATTAATTTGGCATTGATAATTTGCATTACTTGTAGCGTTCTGTTTATTATAACTCTTTCTGGACAGCTTCATAAGGAAGTTAGAGAAATGTCGCAAACAGAGCTGTGGAAGGCCATCTAGTCTGTTTTCCTCACTGAGCACCCTAATACAGTGATGCTTGCATATTACTACTAAGTAACAAAATAAAGGGAAAAGTTATGTTGCTTGTAATACTATCTATGTATCTCTTCCTTGCTTCCTCTTTGAGGAAAATATTACAATACAGTTTTTCTCTTCCCTATGAATCTTGGATGTCATATGTCATTTTTTATATGTTTGGTTATGTTATGTATCCCTTCCATACCTTTATGGGATAAGACCTTGGCTATAGAAGAAGATAAACTGTCATCCATTATTTTTAGCTGTAGGTAGTTACTTTTTCCTGAAATAATATTCAGCACTTGAAGGTAATAACAGAATATTTACTATTCTCACAGTTGAAGTGCTGAGTGCAACATATAAACAGATCATCAATACAATCTATTCAGTCTTCTCAAGGTTTCTAAGAGTGTTCAAACTAAACTCACTGATTTTCTCATACTGCGTACATATCCAATGTCACTTTTACTCCCCCCCTTCCCCCCCCCCCCCTTCTTTTTTCATTCTTATTTTTAATTACAGAAACAGAAAGATTTGTATGTCTGGTAATGTGCTTTGTCATGGTGAAAGTGAAAGAAAAAAATAAAGAAAAGGTATTTATTTATTTAGTATTATAACACATTAAGTGGGGTAATCAAGTTCCCAGCTATTGTGGGTGTGTTAAGAATTAGTCAAATTAAAGGTTTGTTTGGTGAAAAATAAAATCCCAATTCTTGGAAAAATAAAACAGTCTTGATCATGAAAATATCAGCTCTTTTTCCTTCTGCTACAACACCCACAGTACACCTGCCAGAACACCTTATTTATCACCCAGGACACAATGAGCTTTGTTTTGAACTGAATTAAAATCAACAATAGGTGATAGGAATATGTTTGAGGAGATGGGTTTTTTGTTTGTTTGTTCGTTTATGTATTTGAATAGTATTTTTCAAATTGCATACTAAAAATTACATTTTAAATGTTTTTAATTTTTGGAGAGATAGAGGTTCTCCTAAAGGATTCCACAATGAAATCAACATGAATAGTTTACCAAAAAACCGTGGAAAGATCACTGCTCTCTATGATGGACTTTGGAATTGGAATATGACATTAAAGGCCCATTCAGAAATCTTGATCATATAATACAGAAAGTTAAAGGAAACAAATTCCCTGAATACAACTTTAATGGTAATGAAATCTGAAAATTGGAAAAAAAAAATAAAATGGTATGCAAGAGGACTGTGGAAATTGACTAAGTATGTCTAATGATAATTTTGTTTTTGAAATATTTGCTTGAATTTGATCCCCACTAGCTAGGTCTTTTCTTTTGATTAATTTCTAGATGTTTAGAGCAACAAGCTTTCTCCTACAGTCCTTAAAATTCCATACCATAACTAAATTATGAATTTTTCAGCAGTGTTTCATTTCAGATATTACCTCATTTCAAGAGATACTTAAAAAAAAAAAAACCTCCAAACAGATCACATATTTACATGTCTATATTTTAAGTATCTAACCTTAGTTGACCAATTTTGAATATTCAGGCCTTAACCCTTACTTTCGTTACATTAAATTAATATTATGTGGCTAAAAAGACTTACTCTCTAATGTCATTAAATTGCTGACATGATAGTATCTAGAAAACTAAAAAGAAAAACAATCCAAAGAAACCTATTTATCTGAAGGGAACATAACATTTGACCTAAGCAAGACAGACTGTATTGTAGTTATGGGCATTTTATTTATTTTTTTTATCAACGGAGATAGCAGTTGCCAGCCTACAGGCATGTTCATTAATCTCCCTAGCTATGCAGAAATGGAATGTCATGCACTCCAATGTATTCTTTATTACTATTCCTGCATAGCTTTTCCATGAAGTTTTTTCTTAAAGATAAAAATAAGAAAAGTTTAAATGGGATTGTAAGAATGTAAAAGCTGTAGGCTCATGAGTATTCTTCTAAACACATTCAAGATAACCATAGTCTGTCCTGCTATCCAATTTATAGGGGAAGAATTTAAAACATGCTCACTGTAAAAAGGTTATGTTACATACTTATATTTCTGAACAGAGGTAGATGAATTTTGAATATCTATCCTATAATAACAATTCAAAAAAAATAATGATATGAATAAAACAATAAACCTGCTTTAAAAGACCACCTTAAATATAAAATATGCCATTATTTAAAGAAAGATACAACATATTGAACATTTAATCAATTTCCTTATTAGTTCTAATCTGCCTCCACAAAATCATCGTTGTCATTAATTTGGATTTTCTGGTCACAGGAACATAAAATCAGTAAAAGTAATACTGGAGATCTCTTTCAGGCAGAAGCGTCCCTAAATATAAAGAACAACATATATTTAAAACAAGCATATGCGAGCATTGATAGAAACACAAAGCAGACTCAGGCATTCTCATTTCAAACATTCTTTTTAAGTGTAATAATTTCTCTTAACTTAATACATTCAGCCTCACCCAGTAATTTTCTAATATTAAAGATGTTTAACAGAAGCAGTTTTCCAGTTTTAGGATGAAAACTTTTTTTTTTTTTTTTTTTTTGGGTAGTAGCACAGAAAATAGTTAGACTTAGACTCTATATGGTAAATGTATAATTATGTTCCTCCAGTATTCTCCGTTGTGCATTGTGTTCATGTCCATAATAATAATATTAGAAATATCTTCTATGAAAAAAAAAAAAAAAATCACCTCCAGGTTTACTGGGTTCTTTGCCATAGGTTTTATATTTTTATTTATTTATTTATTTATTTTCCAGTCTACAGTGGTAGGATCCTGATATTCTGCCATAAATCTCAGTTTTCTTATAATGGGAGAAAATATTTCATGTTCTCATTTTGTTCTTCAAAGTGAATCTCATCTAATGATTATTGCAGTTAATAATATACCATTTTACATTGACATACACTTGCATGCTAGCTGAATTTTCCAGCTCCCTTTCCAATACTTTTGAAATACTTCTGAAGCATCAAAGAACTAAAACATAAGCATTCTTTAGCACAAGACTTGGACTATTTTATCAACAGGCTTCATTGAACTTTACAATGAAAGGTCAGCATTACTTGCCTCATAAAGAAACAGTAATGCAGAAAAGTCAAATGACTTTATCAACCTCATACAGTAAATATTGACAAAGTCAAGGACATAATGTTACAACTCCTGACTATCAGTCACATTGTCTCTGCGGTGAAACACATTAGGGGTTGCTTATAGCTGTGCCATTTTTGCTACAATTTGTGAGCCTGGCCCAGCTTTCAACAAGTTCTGTGGCTCTGATGGATTTTCACAAGTAATAACTATGTCTGTCACTTCCATTTTCTACTAATCTGCCATTCAGTCTGCAGAATGTTCCATTTGGATCATTTGCGTCTAATTTTCTATTTTTCTAAATGGTGAAACACCTGTAGTCCACACAAAATTTAATTAATGTGACCCTTCAGGCCAGAAAATGTCACATGAGTACAAAACGAAGCAATCATAGAATCATAGAATCATAGAATATCCTGAGTTGGAAGGGACCCTTAAGGATCATCAAGTTCAACTCTTGACACCGCACAGGTCTACCCAAAAGTTCAGACCATGTGACTAAGTGCACAGTCCAATCTCTTCTTAAATTCAGACAGGCTTGGTGCAGTGACCACTTCCCTGGGGAGCCTGTTCCAGTGTGCAACCACCCTCTCTGTGAAGAACCCCCTCCTGACGTCCAGCCTAAATTTCCCCTGCCTCAGCTTAACCCCGTTCCCGCGGGTCCTGTCACTAGTGTTAATGGAGAAAAGGTCTCCTGCCTCTTGACAACCCCTTACGAGGAAGTTGTAGACTGCGATGAGGTCTCCCCTCAGCCTCCTCTTCTCCAGGCTGAACAGGCCCAGTGACCTCAGCCGTTCCTCGTACGTCTTCCCCTCCAGGCCTTTCACCATCTTCGTAGCCCTCCTCTGGACACTCTCCAACAGTTTCATGTCCTTTTTATACTGTGGTGCCCAGAACTGCACACAGTACTCGAGGTGAGGCCGCACCAGCGCAGAGTAGAGCGGGACAATCACCTCCCTTGACCTACTAGCGATGCCGTTCTTGATGCACCCCAGGATACGATTGGCCCTCCTGGCTGCCAGGGCACACTGCACACTACCTACAATCTAGGTAGGGTGGCATAAATATAAACACATCTTTAAAAAACTCCAGGAACTATCCTTCTGAGAACAAGTTATGGAAAATTTTCATATGAATATATCTATCATCACTAACTAAAATTCTGATTCATTCCTAGTTTTGCATGCACCTTCTCTAATGCTTTTTTTAGAGTGGCTAGCATAGGTCAAAAATAGCAAAAGGTCAGACTTATGTCTGACCTTAAATCTAGCTATAACTCAAAGTAAAATGTATATGTAATATAAGTACATATTAATGAATTTGGAAGGAGAATTTTTGTTTGTTTGTTTCTAACTCAGTGACAGACAGAAGATTGGCTGATAGCCTTCCAATAAAGATTTTTTTTTCCAGCAACCTTAGTTATGTTTACATTAATCTTTTTGTAAGTTTTGTCAAATTAACAGTTAAATAATTCATCTAATCAGAAATCTGGTGGCTCAAAAATAAATTCTGCATATGCAAAATGTCCAATACATATATAAAAAGGTTTGTGATCGATGGTACTGTTACAAAATTGCAACACCAGTTTCATATTAACTATTTTCTGTCTTCAAAATTATAGCACCTGGAAGCTATTCTCATGGAATTTAAACTTCTGAGCTTTTAAGGATTGCAGACGTATCTGCTGCAATTTTAATATTTCCTTTATTTAATTTGGTGCCTCCAGAAAACTTGCTAAAGCAAACACTAATGTTCATGTTTATTACTGAAATAAGATCCTAACGATTTACAGTACAATCAGTGACATAACTTAAATCAATTTTTATTTTAGAAAAATAGACTTCTTGTACCTGAAGCTATGTACAATTTTGAAAGTACCAACACAATCGATTCCAATTTGATATAGATATCGCCATACCTATAGATATCACCAAAGCCTTTGTGGCTTTATTAATTATCCACTGATGTAAAACACATAGTAGACGAACTAAATATTTTGAATAGATACAGTCCTTTGATGCATAATTGAGACATACTTTTGCTTCTCCAAGGGAAAAAATAATAATAATTAATGAATCACAAAATTACATAACGTGTTTTTTTTTTAAATTTTTCAATGCCTTGGATTATATATTAGTTTTCAATTCCTCAGAAATGCATACAGTAGAAATGCATACAGAAGTTTCTATTGTTTTATGTGGTGAAAAAAGGGGAGGGGGGCTGTAAAGCAAAGAGAGAAATCTCCACATAAAATGTGGCTCAGTCAATAGAGGAAGATATCACAACAAGAATATCAGCAATGACTATATGCTAATTAATAATATCTGGTGATATCTGGTAATGAATAATACACTATGCTTTTTAAATCTGTGTAACTGTAAAAAAAAAATACACCATTTATTACAAGAGAATATAAGAGACATGCATGATCAGTTTTCATTTTGATTGCCTACATGTTCCACAGCAAATTTGCCTACAGATATTAATCTTATTGCACATCAAAAGAAGAGGAAGGCAACAATCAGAAGAAAAGCTTCCATGTATAATAGTAACATCAATATTCCATTGAGAGATTCAGACCTTCATTTAGAAGAGATGTTATTCAGATAGTGGCATGTGCATGTTTTTATATGAAATGCACATGCATGTATTCTTTCCTCAAGTCTTCATCTTTGTTCATGTGATCACAATAAAATATGTTCGGAGATATGCTTAACACATTTCAGTTACAGAGTTCCAAGGGAGAAAACTTATCCCAAGATATCTAGGGACTTGAAAAATATTGCTCAGTGAAAGCAATGGTTATAAAAATAATGAAATTGTGTCATTCCCTTCAAGAACCTCATTTAAAACATATCAGTTTGGAAAAACACCTTTTCTATATTAATTCTATGAAGTATCATGTAACCATATTATATTCATATAGAAATACCTTTTTTAGTTAATACACAGCAATCAGCATTAAGATTGGTCAAACCAAAATTCTCTTACAATGAAGAAAGCAGTGTATTATTAATTTTCTATCACATTTGTGATAGCAAGATATCAAGTGACATCTGTTAAAAATGTGATAATGATATATCTTGGCCTAGTTTACGTTAGTACCATAAAGTCTATTTTTTGTGTGCTTGTTTTTGTGTCCCTCCTCCCTTATTTATTTATTTTTAACTAAGCGGTATAATTTAGACACATTTGTCTGTGAATTCAAATACCAGTAGCCCCATCATAAAGCAGAAATATCTAGGAGTTTTCTGGAAGTGGTTTCCATGGATTTTTAACAATGGAGTAAATTGAAAGTCTCTTAGTAAATTTTTCAGGTCCTGGAGAGCTGTTATATTGGCATCCCATGGATCATATTGTTCATTTTAATGATGTAGAAAGCTGGCATTGACTTTCACATAAATGGCCTCTATAAATTTGAATTGTAGGATCGAGGCCTACTATTATAGATTGGTAAATTAATTCTCCTCTAATGCTACAAATGCTGTCTTATTTATCATGACTAAATAAATCCAATATTTTAGTCGTTAAGAATTCAACACTCGAAACAGCTGGACTTTTTAGATTTAAACCAGGCAGTAAATTCACTACCAGAGGTCTATAAAACAAGGTCCCAACATTCTGAAGGACTTTAGAACCCATCAAGTGTTTCTTTATTAGGGAAACAATATTTATGGAAACTTTAGGAGTCCAAATTAGCTGTAGCCCAATGATAAATGATTTTTTATTTATTTGTTTATTTAATTACTCGAGGTTTAATTTCGGCTGTTTCAAAATAAGAAACAAGTTCTGTGGCTTTTTCAAGGAATTCACTGATAATACACTTCTAATGCTTAAGATAGATTGCCATGCCAATCATATGATGTATTCATGTTATTGTATTTGTCTACTATCAAGGAATGGGCAAATACTACCAGTCTACAGATTTTGACCTGTACTCTCAGGTCTTTTACTCTGTGCATGGTGACATATGATGATCAAATAAATATATATGTAAAACCATATTTAATTATGAAGAAGGGAGTTGAAGCTGCCACGTTTAAAATAAAATATGCCTATTTCTTTTATAAAATATACAAACTAAACAGAAGAAAATTTCTTGGTTAATGGAAGCATACTGAAGTATGCTTAAAAATATGAAATATATAATCTAGAAATTCTTGTGCACATGTATGTTTTTCTGTCTATTTAAACTTGATGCACATTAAGAGAATATTTTAGCTATGCATTTCAGATCTTCAAAAGATGATCCAAGACAATGACAGTGTCAAGTTCTAGGAATGTCAACCGAAGGTAAAAGTTTTTAAGAGGTAATTTCAGTATCAGACATTTAAGTTAATGTTTTTCTTATCAAATATGACTGCAATGTTTTTCACTTGACACTTGTAAAAATTCTGTGAATTGTCATTTATGCGTTTTTCTTATATTTGTTATGCTTTCATATTGCATTTTTTTTTTCTATTAACAATTTAACAAAATACTTGTATCACATTAGTGACTATCAGGACTATCATACAGATATTTTTAGGCTGAGGTAATTTTTGCGGATGTTCTGTGATACGATATTTGATCTTTGTCTGCCCTCATCCTCACAATGTTAAGTATTTCCAGTAGTTCAGTTAGCTGAATGACTAGCGTCTGGCATCTCTCTTCTTGTTTAGGGCAATTATCCACTACTTTTTTTTTATTTTAATTTATATTTATTCATTTTAATGCTCATGAAAGGTGTAATTAAAATAATTTCAATGAGAACAACATCCTCAATATAACATTCAAGCCTCCAGTCCACTGGAGCCAGACATTTTCTGCCAATATTGCTCAGGAAACAACACTCTGAAATATTGTACATTAATTGTTTCAGTGAGACTATGAGGTACTGAACAATATAGCATGATTCAAAGTGCATGGAAGTAAAAGAGACCCTTTTTATAGGCCACACATGCTAAAACCATCATTGAAATAGTCCCACTGGTGTTGATTAGAATTAAAGACAGAAAAGTGTAATCCACTGTAAAATATGAATACGCACTGCAAAATCTAGGCATGCTGAATCACATATTTGGTTTTACAAATAAATATGAAGAAAGAAAGGAGAAACAACAACAACAAAACAGGAACAATATTTACAGTAGACAACCTAAAAAAGTAATGTATTATTATTATTTTAGTTAAGCATCATAATAGAAATAAAAGATGGGGTACATACATAATGAGAATGTTATTGACACTTTGGATTTAATCTCAAGATGACTTTCATTTCATATATTCAATATATTTGCTGCAATCTATTTAATAGACAAAATTTGAAAAGTGTATATTTCTAGCTAAGAGTAAATCCAATCCATTCCTTATAAACAATAGCAAGTGGATGGAAATAATTGCACCTATTCCACTTTCACTACAGCCAGCATTTTTTTGTTGTTGTTATTTTTATTTTTTATTTTTTTTAAAAAAGGAGATAAGTAATAGGGGGAAAAATCAACAACAAAATAAACATAACTTTAATTTTACTATAATTAAATGTAACTGAATTACAATAGTTTGGAGTTCTAATAAAAATCTAAACCTTAAGTCTTCCAGCCTGTTCTCAACCATAAACAAAACTGTGTATTACACGTGTGTCCATTTGTAGCTGCGTAAGCTATGGCATGTGGTAGTTGACATCCAGTAGTAGTTTCATTGTAAGTAAAATTTGAGTGGGCATGCATTTTAGTCTGATGATAGGCTTTAGGCACAGGTCAAGTGCCCTGGCGGTTCTGTTTATGCTGTACTCCCACACCAACACCACAGATTATTTTTCTGCCTGTGCCTAATATTGCTCCTTATTTCTAGCCTCTCACTTCAGAATAGGGAATCCCATATTCCACTACTTACTGAAGTATATATATATTTTAAAGGGACTTAATGCTATGATCAGTTAATGCAAAAAAAAAAGCGTAGGAACTCCTTGTAACAAAGATTAGGCATGTCGCCACCTTCTTAGCATTACAGTGCTCATATCCCCCTATGGAACTGAACTTACCTGTTTCCTAACATGAAGGAATAACTGCCTTTCCCTGTGATACAATTAATTTTGCTCCTGGACAAGTGCAGAAACACACAAATTCAATCCCTATAAAAGGGTTGTGAAGCTAATGTTTAACTAAGCACTTCCTGCACACGCAGTTCTCCAGATCACAGTTTAGCTAAATGTCCATCCATAATGAACACTTTCAATGAGAAAGTTAGAAATTAAAGTAAGAAGTATTAAAAACATTAATCCACAGCTGTCTTTAATTCTCAAACATTTCATACCTTGAAGAGTACCAAGAGGTGATAATGTGAAAGTAACTGTTAGTTACTTAACCTGATAGCATATGAATTAACTACGACTATGTGTAGCCTGCCTCAGAACAAATAAAGCATACACCAACTATGAACAACACATTTGACATGTATCTCATTTTACATAGCCTATTTTCAGCTAATTTCTATCAATTTTCTAGGTATAGAGAGTGGTGGTTTCTATCAATTTTCTCTGGATAGAGAGTCGTGGTTTTACTCAGGTGGGCGGCCGAGCCCCACCACAACCACTGTCTCACTCCCCCTCCTCAAAGAGGAGCAGGGAGAAAATATGATGAAAAGGGCTCAAGGGTTGAGATAAGGACGAGATCACGCAGTAATTATCATGATGAGCAAAACAGACTCAGAATAGGGAGATAATATTGCTTATTACTAGAGAGGTCACTCTCGTCCCCTGTGCTGTGGGGTCCCACCCACGGGATGCAGTCCTTGCTGAACTGATCCAGCGTGGGCTTCCCACAGGCAGCAGCTCTTCAAGAACTGCTCCAGATAAGGGTCCGTACCACGGGGTTCATCCCTCAGAAGCAAACTGCTCCAACCTGGATCCCCCACGGGCAGCAGCTCCTGCCAGGTCACCTGCTCCTGTGTGGTCTCCTCTCCATGGCCTACAGATCCAGCCCAGAATCTGCTCCACAGGGGTCTTCCACAGGCTGCAGCCTCTGTCGGTGCAGGTCCACCTGCTCCACCGTGGTCTCCTCCATGGGCTGCGGCGTGGAATCCTGCTCCACCGTGGTACTCCATGGGCTGCAGGGGGACATCCTGCTTCACCATGGTCTTCACCACAGGCCACAGTGGACTTCTGCTCCAGTGCCTGGAGCACCTCTCCCCCTCCTTCTTCGCTGACCTTGGCACCTGCAAGGCTGTTCCTCGCTCCTCTCACTCTCCCAGCTGCTGCATGTGGTGCAGTGTTTTTTTTTCCCCCATCTTAAATATGCTCTCACAGAGGCGCAAACAAATTCACTTATTGGCTCAGCACTGGTTAGCAGTGGAATCCTTACCTAACTTGGGGCAGCTTCTACGTTCTTCTCACAGAAGCCACCCCTATGGCCCCCTGCTACCACAACCTTGCCACGTAAACCCACTACAAGGACTCTAACAAACATATTATTTTTTAGCTAACATTAGATATTGCAGAAAGACCAAAACAATTACAGAAGTGTTCCTTAAAGGGAAAGTATAATAATATTGCATAAACATAGTGAAAATTGTAGACACATACATTTCAAGGAAAACATTTAACCAATATAATATAAATATGTCACCTACTGAGATGAAAGACAAGCTAAATCTTAACTCCTGATACCTCTAAGGTTTGTTTTATAACCTAAATTATTCTAGTGACATTTAAAAGTAACCTATATTCATAATGTAACCCCAAGCTTCAATAGATTCATTGGTTTTAGTGACTGTTCTTTGCAGATGTAGCTGGCCTAATCATGCAAACCAAAAACCACACATCAGTCTTTCCATTGCTTTTACGGCATTTAAAGAGAAATGGAAGAAATATTATGTGCCCTCCCTCCCCACTCAGACTATATTCAAGTTTCTATGGAAACCTTGAACACCTGTGCAGAGAAAAGACGAAGAGGGTAAAACTGTTCTCCCTGTTTTTCACCATTTCCCTCTTTCTCTCTTTGATTCATGTAGAAGTGTTTTATGTATAATTCACTTTCTGCTTTCACTCTTCATGTACCTCCAGGCCTGGGGAAACTTCCCTCATTGTATTGTCGCCTATTGGCTATCCAGATGATTATGAAGTTTAATGACTAAAATCTGAGTATTTTCAGGTGCTTTGTCTTCATGACTTTATATGTTTATATTTCAAGTCAGCTTAGTACAAAAAAAAAATAAATGTAGAAGCTCTACATACTCAGGACTGGCAACTATAACTTACATGATCCTTGGAGATCTTCAATTTCTGCTTGAAAATGCTGAGATACGCTCCCATAGGAGGTTAGAGATAGTACCAGACAAAGCCCAGAATGTATATATATGAGATGCACCAAAGAGATACCTAAATAGCCCTTGAAGAGTTAGATTTCTTCCTCTTGAGACAAAAAAAGAGAGACTACAAACTATGTGAATTAAATATAAACAGTTTTGTACTAAAAAGCAGTTTTAGCCGTAGACCTTAGATTACTGAGGATACAGAAACTAGAAAGCAGCTCAAATGTAATTCTTATTTTGTCACCCTTCGATTTTTGTTTCAGTCCTCTCTACAGCTAGGTGCAGCTTAGTCCTGTCTACATGCATAAAACAGTGGAAATCAATGTGAATTTCAATTTCATTTAAACTAGCTGCTGGACGATTTTGAAAACAATCGCTTACAGACAAGTAAATAGTATAACTTGCCACAAGAGGTTTTGTAAGAATCAACTACTTCATAGTCTACAGATTGTTCAAAAAGATTCAGATGAAGGTTGCTACAGGCTACACTATTCTTCTTTGATTTGCATGATTTTTGTGGGACTGATCCCCACCTGCATAATGAAAAAGCAATAACTATTTGATAAAAGATTTTAATAGATGGACCAAAGTTTTAAAGATGCAACAAATTCTGTGACCATAATTCTTTTAAGGTGACCTTGAAAGAGATGAGAAGTCATCCCTGTTTACCCTAACCTCTCAACAGTTTGTAATGGAATTCATATTGTCCTAAAGACTTGATTCATGATGCAGTAAAAGGCTTGAAAGTAAGATATGTCTTTAGCATATCTACATGTAAGTGAAAATAAGTCAAATGTTGTGGACGAGCTCTTACTCTATGAGCAAGACCCTACACAAGATAATCAGGACTCCTCTGCAAAGATCTTCCATTAATATATAATGCCTTTATTCACAGGGATGAATGTGGGCAGTGGTTTTGTGAGTGCACGAAGAGCTTTTTGTGTAGGTACATGCAAAGACACTGGACAACTACAGTTCATGATCTTTGCCTTTTAAGTGTTATAAATGTTCAGTTGCTTGAACACCATAAACTCGGATGAAGAATGTTGATACAGTACTTTTCTTCAGTTGTCTAACTGGAACTGTGAGGGAATCAGAAATGGCATTCTGGCTTTATACATTCACAAATCTATATAGATACACACTGACTAGTAATATTGAAAACAATAGAATTTAATTTCATATGCTTTGTTCAGCATTTTGTGTCTCCATTAGTTCTTACAGTATAACTGTCTATGTCCTGCAAGCAGAACACATCTGGTATTTTTCCAGAATACCCAGTATGCTGTGCCAATTGCTTTTCATTGCTATAAGCTGCTTGTTTTCATCTCTTTGCTCCTAGTACTCTTCTTAACACCACATGGTTTTATTCATATCAGGTGACACCATTTGACTTCTCTCTTACAGTAAAGAGTCTCAGCACAATGAACAAGCAAAGGCATTTTTAATGCATTTTGCAAGTGGCTCTATCATTGAAATAGACTGTTTCAATACTATTTTCCTGCACTGATTCCTTGATCTACATTTAGGCTAGAAGTATTGCGACAATTTTTAAAAGACTTTTCATGGAAGTCAAAAGTAAAGTCTTAACATGAAGTACCAAATCCTCTATCTGTGTTTGATCACAAAGATCTACATCTACAAAAATAAGTATCTTAACATTTCTAATTATGTAGAAAATATGCAGCCATTTTGTTTGTACACACTTCTTATATAAACTGAACTTCAAGTTAGCTGCATGTTTAGTTGGAACCAAAAGGTGCAAGTCTTCCATTGTGTTATTCATAGTAACCCACTAGCTTTGTTGGAAAGAAAAAAAAATGCTGAGTAAGGTTGACCACTGGCTACCCAAAACATCAGGCAAGAGGTGAGCAGCTGGTTAGGTGTAGGTATATACTACATGGCGGGTTCTTGAAGCATGACAAAATACTGATACACTTTGAATGAGTATTATCTATTTATCATTTATATCATTTACTCTTTCACTTCACTGAATTCCTTTAAAACTGTGAAATGAAAACAACAAGTGGTAATATTTAATTTAAAGTTCTTTACCAGTCACAGATAAAAATGAATGTTGCAGTAATATTTTGAGAACTGATCAAAACATATTCAGCTGGAGGAAAATACTGTTCTCTCCAGTCTGAGATGATTGCACATGGTAGAGTGGTGACATACATTAACTTCTACATTAGGGAGTTAATGTGATCAAGTTCCTGCAGGCCAGCATAAGTTGTCACTTCGTATTGTCTTTTCCTTTGGACACAACTGTTTCTAGTTTTCTCTGGATGACACAACACGGTGCAAAACTGCAGGAAGTTAACACTTGACATCACAGTGAGTTTCAAGACATTTAATTAAAAAGGGCAGAAATGTGCAAGAAATGAGCAAGAGTCACACTTTTCTACTTCGTGTCAGCACAGACATAACTGACTTTTTCCAATGAAACAAGCAACCCCTTAAAAGGGCAACAAATTTTTTTGCTGTTACCAAGCAAGCTGTGTCCATCTTCATATAGATTTATAATTAATTAATTAAGACTTCGTGACCCTGTTCTCTGAGGCTGCATAATCACCATGACATTTTATATAACACACAAAATATTGATAAAGCACAACACTGAGCAGTTACTTAAAAGCATGTGCCTCTAGATCCATGAGTTAGTATAAGATGTTAAAAGTAAAACAGTTACCAAGACTAAACACTGACACATTTGCTAGATTTTTTTTTGTATCAGTTAAGCCACTTAGAAAACAATTTGAAAGAATACATATATATACGCATATATGTATCTGACTTCTCTGCATTCATATAAAGTGGTTCATCAATTTTGACTGTAAGAAGCAACTGATATAAAATAATTAATAGTAGAGGAGATATTATTGTGTGTGCAGAAAGACATGCTACCAATATTAAGTCAACACATTTCATTCATTAACAAAAATGCAAGCAACATGAAAACAAGATTCTTATAGACCTGCAATGTCTCCATTTAATCAAATATTCCCTTTCAACTCAAACCATTTTATGATTCTATGAAATATGAACTGATGTAGTTTGCTACTGAAGTACCCTCAGTTCTGTAGGTTTCAATGTATCACCACGTTTGCAAAGTGCAACAAATATTTTTTGACAATCCATATGTTCATTTCTTCCCTTTAACCACCTCTGACACCAACCACTGTAGTGTTTCTCAGTGATGTCTTCTATCCTTCACCTGACCAAGAGACTTCATTCTAAAATTCAAACCTTTATCACCCATGTGTTGTTTTTGTTGTTGTTTGTTTGTTTGTTTTTTGGGGGGTAGCGCTATATCAACAAAACAATAGGAAGCGTCAAGTTATGAAAAGTGACATTATTTTGCTAATTTCCTGAGCAACATGCCAGATTAAACATGAACTTTTTTTTTCTTCTCTATCTTTATACCACCTTTTGATTAAAGTTCAAATGCTCATTTCTTTCCTTTTGTGATTCTCTGTTTTGTCTCAGGACAAGTCAAAAATTTAGCAAAGCTCCAGGAGGAAGCCCTTTACTTCTTTAGCATGCTGAGACTTTCTACTGTAAAAGAGAAGTAAAGATGTACAAGATTTTTGACAGGTTTGAACTATGGAATAAATTCCTTCAGAACCTCAACAAACTTAATCGTTTTTACTTTTACTTTACTCAAAGAACTGTCCCTATCTACTCCACATTTTGTCTCATTTGAATAAAACACAGAGTAAATGAAACAAATATTATAAAAACAGTTTTAATACCTTATTAAAAGTTGAGAGTACACATGATTTTCTCCTGAAGAGAAGATGAAAGAAATTCTGTGATTCTGTGAAATGTAGATCATGTGAAATGTAGGTGTGTCATAAAAACCTTAAAGGAAAAGAACATTTTGAATACTATAAGGATACAAATAGCATAAATCATCAAGGTGCACTTCAAAGGACAAGGGGTAATGGCTTTAAACTAAAAGAGGGTAGACTTAGGTTAACTATAAGGAAGAAATTCTTTACCCTGAGGTTGGTGAGGCACAGGAACAGGTTGTCCAGAGAAGCTGTGGATACCCCCTTCCTGGAAGTGTTCAAGGCCAGCCTGGAGCAACCTGGTCTAGTGGAAGGTGTCTCTGCCCATGATAAGGGTTTTCGAAATAGATCGGCTTTAAGGTCCCTTCTGACCCCAAGCATTCTATAATTCTATGACAAAATGCTTTTACTATGAATTTAATCATTTTCCCATACATCTAATTCATACTTTCTTTCCTATTTGTTAGATGTAATTAACATTAATTACATGTAATTAATGCAACTACTTCAAGAACATTTTGACACAACCTGCTTTGGAAAATGTATTTAATGATATGACTGAAATACAAAATGCATGAGCTTTATTCTCTGGTTAGAGAAGAGTATTTTCCACATTTCATGATCTGCTCGGTAAATACTGCAAAATAGACACTGTGAATGAGTTTGCAGGATGAAGAAAACACCATTCTTGATAATAAAAAAAAAAAAAATCAAGGATTCAGACCTTGCTAAATAGCATAGAACTGAAATGAATATCACAGGAAGAGGATATGCAATTAAGAAATCCCAGAGAAAGAATGTAACATCATTTTCTTTTGTCACGTGGTCCACCAAACACTTAACCTTAGACCTTTGCCTGAGTGCTGCTGCCTTTTACAGAATTCAGAATAAGGATGGCTGACAGCTGAGATCTCCTTCGCTTGGCTGGAGAATTTGTATGGTGCACAAAAGACAGTTGAAAATACTTTTTTTTTTTTTTTTTTTTAATTACAGATTTCCTGTATACTTATATTAAAAGGCACCATTAAAAGTTATGACTGTTAACAGATAACTGTCAAAACCAGCTTCCATCAGAAATGTTGGATCTTTCTTTCCCCTAAAATAACAGTTTCTAGGATTTTGTTTCTGTGCTTATGTAGTGTCATGAATCAACTCTCTGTACATTGAATCTGTCATTTACAGCATGTATTTTAGTTAATTTTGTGTTGTTCTACCCAGAGGCCATAACTTCTTCAGCTGAAATGAAAAGTTACCATCCTAGGTCTATTGTGTCCTGCTAGAATCAATTATGCCCAGCTGAACAACAACAAAAAAGCCCTTCTTAATTATCTTAATTATCTTGTCCAGTGAGTCCCATGGTATAGTCAGGATTTGTTGTAAGAGTTAATTAGGAAAAAAAATATATTAAAAAAAAAAAAACTTTTTTTTTTTTAAATTAATTATATGGCCTCTGAAATGTCTATACTATGGCAATATCTTTCACAGAAAAAAAGTGGTAGACTACTTTCAACAAGACAGAACAAGAAACCTCCCTCTACTTTTGACTTATTTGAAAATGGTCTAATGGTGAAAACATTTTAAAATCAAAAAGGGACATAATGAAAGGAGAAAAGCTCAGCCATGGAAATATGATCCTCTGTAAATTGAGGAGTTCAGCATTTGATTCATTATTCTTGCAAATCTTTTATTTACTAAGAAATTTGCAAATCATCACTGAATTGACCATATGTGATGATTTACAGTAGGTCAATACTGAATTCTTTCCTTAAACCAAACTTTATAATTCTCTGGTATGGCTATATCTGCCGTTCTCCATGGTGAGAGAGATGAACTGATCTCAGAGCAATGTCTGTTCATGCCTTTCCAACAGACATTTCACAGGTCAAACAGAAAGGCATACAGCTGGAGCATGATAAAAAGTTAAAATTAGGATCAATGAAAATATCTTGCCAGTTCATGCCAAGTTCATTTGATCAGTTTAGGGAAAACTGAAATAAAATTGTTTGAAATATTTTGATGCCTAACAGTTCAAAAGAATAATCATTATAAAATACACTTTTATGTTGCTCTGATATAGTAAAATGAGATTATATTAACCATTTCAGTGCTTTAATTTTTCCAATTACAGATTAATTCTTTATGTAGTATGAACATTTGGAACCTCTGTGGCCTTACTTTACCTTGCCAACTGCTGCAGTAGTTCTGAATGTAGGCTGCTTATACATGAAGAATAGAAAGCTCATTCGCTGATTATTTTAATTAAAAAAGGAAAGCTAGCTTACAAGATTTCTTGAGAAGCTCTTTTTTCAGTGCTGCTTCCAGGAATTAACACTTAGCGCAGACAAGGAAGTCTGCGGTTTTCATACCACAAATGCAGATTAGAGATTAGAGACTAACTTCCACTTTGGAATGGGTATCATGGATGTTTCTACTGTTACAAAACTTGAAGTTGAAGCCAAGAAAATCATTACATGTAAATAACAGTTCATTTATGCAGTGTCCTACTGTGAACTGCAGTCTTTTGTAGCGTTTTGAGCAACAGTTTTAGCCCTGCTTTTTATCCCAGCTAAGATGCTTAGAACATCATAAAGAGTTCTCTTCTGGAGAAGAGACATCTCACTGGAGTAAGATGCACTAATATGGAAATAAAACTGTCAGAAATGGTAACGGTGCTAACAGAGAGATGATGTGCTCCTTCTCTTTTCAAAAATGAATTTTTCCTTGCCTAGAACAGCCTGTTATAATACCGAAAAGTAAACGTGAATTACAGTGGAAATAAACACAACACATTGTGAATGATCTTCACCTCCTGCTACTGTGAATAGAAACATCAGAATGCTCAAAAGTCACACAGTACATCAGAAATAAAAATAAAATAAAATAAAATAAAATAAAATAAAAACCTTAAAAACCTTAAAAGTCACGACATTAAAACCAGTCATCATTATACTTACAAGAATTACAACCATTATTAGCATTAAAAAGGGGGGGGAGGGGGAGATTGTTCAGATGAACAGAAATTGTCTTAATAAGTTAAAACAGAATTGTCTGTGAAGAGAATAGGGCTCTAAAGTCATTAAGTTTCTAAAATATCACTGAAAAGAGTTGGAACTTGAAAGCATGACTATAGATATCTAAAGAAATAGAGTCCATTTACATCTTGCAGTATTACTCATGTCAATTTGGTTCCTTTAAAAAAAATAGACAACATATAAACTATGTATTATCACCTTAGTTTTATTACTCTTGTATTTCAGCTGTATCTTGTGCATGTTAGATTTATTTTGACATAAAAATTCTTACCCAGACACAAAACAACAACAAAAAAAAGTCAAGGCTAAAAATAATTTGATGGAGATTCCCAAACTTCTGAAACTACTTGCAACTAGTGCAAATACTGTAATTCATAGCAACAATATATGACAGGAGTTTCCCTTATGCAACTGCCCTTATTCAATTACCCTGGCATGACTCAATTTGTTGTAAAGAATTATAACTACGGTTTTCTAGTTTATGGAAATTAGACACTACAAAGATCTTCTAAAAATCAGATTATTATTTTTTCCTCATTGATAATATCTGACGAAAACACTACTTTAAACCGTTAGTATATATGAGTAACACTGTAGGCTGCATTATAGCAACTTCAAAAATAAAGGAACAATACCATTGCTGAAATAGGATAATTTCAATGCTATAGTTTGGTAGCCTTTGACTGCTTACAGTTGTGGTAAATGAAAAAGGAATTCAAGCAGAGAAATACCTTCCCAGACATGCAATACACATTCTAAAGTAATATCATACTCAGGCACACTTAGCATAAAAATTTTACTGGGGAAAAAGGAACATTTGTCTTCACAGATGTGTGTTCAGTATCTTTCTGGCTAATACAATAAGTACTTTATTTTAGGAAGCTAGAAAATAAAATATTTCTCTTATAAAATTCTTGTTGAACTAGAAGCCTGGAAATAATGATACATATACACAAAAGATGTCATCAGGTTCCAGCCCAAATCTCAAGGTGATTACTATCTACATATATAATGGCTTAGAAATTAGAATGTTATGAATTGAAGCCCAGTGAGAGACTGAGAGGAGGACTGAACAAAATGTAATTCACATTTTGAGCATTTCAAGTCCATGTTTTCCTATTCAGGTTTTCAATTCAGTTCATCAAAAGCTATTATTTAAGGAATAAAACAGTAACAGAACAGCTCCTAGCGATAGAAATGAAAACAGTAATTAACAAAGGGATTACTTACTACAATCAGATAAACAGAATGGCTGTGTGATTTTCTTTTCCTGATGCACCAGAACCATGAGTGGGGTGGGGATGGTGAACAGGGTGAAGAAAAGACATTTTTATTTTTTTTTCCATCTTTTGGGAAACTGGGAGGTCTGACTAATTAAAAAAAAAAAAAAAAAAATGACAAACCGTGGGACAGTTTTTGAGTTTTTGTATGTCCCTGTAATATGGATGATTTTGCTGGTTAGGATGCATTGCAATACTGTCTAATATATTAAGGAAATCAAGACTGTTTTAGCATTATTGCATCCTAAAGTGGGCTGCTGTAGCATGTAACATGTACTCTAACAATATATGACTTCTACTGGGCCAGATAGTCTACCCTGATTGCTTAAGCTAGTTCTGGCCAAGGAGAAGCATAGAAAAAAAAATGATGCATTACATCTGTATCAAGTACACAGATATCCCAAAATCACCCCATGAAAAATAAATATGCAAAACCTAAATTTTAATTCTACTTTTTGATACAAATTATTGATAAATAACAATTTAATTCCAAATCAAAGTTGACCTTCTACGATATGATCTAGATCAGAAATAATCACATTAACTGTGACTGTTCTTTTTTTCTCCCTTGTTTCTGTTACTGTTGTTAACCAGAAGGCTAACCAGAAAGGGTTAGTTTCTGGTAAGACTTTTGACTAAAAATAAACATTCAGCCACTCAATCTCCTTATCTTTTTACTTAGAAAAAAATGGTTTCTCCCAGAGCCTATAAATGATTCTGACCTAATGAGATATCATACAGTGTCTCAGAGCACTTTCCTTGTAAGTAATATGGGATTAAATGATTCTTTAGCTGAATCTTGTCCTGTTCAGAAACACAAAAAAGGAACATATAAAGCTTGCCCCCTGTTGACATCTGTAGCACTGTCTAGTTTTGGAAGATGTGTCAATTCACTGAAGGTCAAACGTATGGAGAAAAAAGCTGGAAATCACTCCAGACCAGCAATTCTCAAAACTGTAAAGCCACAAGAATTCACCTAAAAATGAGCTATACCAGTGCCAATCTCATCACAACCTTTCCTAAACCTGCAACTTTGCCACTCCTCACCCTCATGTAAGATTAGCGCAGGGCACAACTGTGTTGTGGGGCTGTCATGGAGTTGCGTCTCTTTTCACACAAGGGTTCTGATCTCTGTCTCTTGTTAGCATCTTGTTAGCATCATGTTAGCTGGCATTGCCTGCTCTGCTGTCATGAGGATGTCAACACTTCACACCTGGCTAACAGGTGCTTCTGCCATGTATTCAGGAAGCTTCTGCTTTACTCTAATTACATACTAACAGAGAATACAAAGAGTTTGTAATGCTCACGTTGCAGCAAAGTTTTAGTATATTCATGACGTGAGAAGTTTAAAACCAAGCAGTAGCAAGCTGCTCTCTGGGGAGTCCACCTTGAAATGTCCCCCTAGCTGTGCCACACAGAAGCCAAGATTCATCAGCTTGGTTTGGCTGGAAAGAATAGGCTCAGAGAATGGTTGTTTGTGTTGGTTTCTAAAAGGAAAGAAGCTTTCCTTGCCAATTAGTCTTTTCATGTTCTTGCAGCTTTATTTTAAACAAATTCGTAGTTTCCTGTATACATATTAATGTTGTGAGATTGCTCTTTCTGTCACAGAGATAAAACAAGAATGGCCACATAGAAATCACAGCAGCAGGTGCCAGATTTTTCAAGTTGGCTGCAGCCAAAATGTTAAATTCTGCAATTTCCTTAGCCCAAGAAGCATATCTGAATGCAAATAAACATAATTTTGTTCTTCAGAAATTGGGATTCTTTGATGTGTTCATTTCTATTAACCTTTTAAGGGAAAACCATAGGCCATACTGCTCCTATATGTTAATTCCTACAAATAAAACCAGGAAACATACTCAGATTAGGCTCAGGCTGTAGAATGGAGACTGAAAACTGTGCAAGGTTTAAAAACTTGTAAGTACTTGAGATAAATCCATAAAACTGATAGAGTCATCAGTCAAATACCTTGTGGACAATAATTTAATCTGCTTTGTGTGTGTGTGCACGTGTGTATTTTTTTCTTTTGTAAGCAGATTTCATTTTGGTAGGACATTTAGAAATAGACCTTGTAAAAAAAAAAATAGAAATGCTAATGTCACTAATAGCACAGTACAGGAATGGTAATGACAAGCTGCTGAAAGAGTAATATTATATGAATGCTTCAGATTAGATTAATTGTCTATATATAACAGAATTCTGATGGCTTAAAATTCCAGTTCAAGAGAATAATAATAGAGTTTTAGAAGTTTATCTCTCCTTTCTCAACCAAGAGGACAGCAAATACTACATTCAAGGATAAATCAGAAAGGCTGAAAAAAAAAAAAAAAAAAAAAAAAAAAAAAACACTAAAATCAAACTTTGGTTGTCCCATTATTAGTGTAACCAGGGTAACTGAAGCCTAATAAAATGCTCATACTGAATTTTTACTTGTGAGAAGCAGCAGGATAGCGTGGTCACAGGAAGAGAAGTTTCTGGTTAAGATTCAGGTTTTAGTTAAAACTATAGAAAAGCTACAGTGTTACAGTACTCATCCTTAAAAGACAGCTTCTTTGTTGGTACAAAAAAAATAATAATCCAAAATTAGGACAGCTATATGGCTTAATTTCCAAAGGAAAGCTACATTGAAACTTGCTGGAAAAAAACAAAGGATAAAATATTTCGCAGTTTCTGGATATGACTGAAAGTCACTCTATTGGAACTTTGGAATAAACGCATCAGGTGAAACTTGAGAAAGCCAAAATGAAACAAACATGGTTAACTAGCAGGGTTCTGTTTTTTCCACATAGCTACAAATCTGTACTTCTTTCTTCATAGATAATTTGAGCTGCAAGAAAGTTTACTTAGTAGAGCAGAATAAGAGCAAATCCAATTGCTAGAGAATTAAAGGGAAAACTTAGAGAAACCTCGAGAAATAGCTAATAAATAAGAATTTAAATACACACCTGTCTCTGTTTTTTTGATGAAGTAGCAAGACACAGCTACGTTTAAAGCATGAATTTAAGACAAAGTTTTACCTCTAGTTTTTTTGTGGGTTTTGTTTGTTCGTTTGTTTTTTGAACAATGACCTGATTTGGGCTGATTCACAACATGTTAATTG
This sequence comes from Oxyura jamaicensis, assembly GCF_011077185.1. Taxonomy (NCBI): domain Eukaryota; kingdom Metazoa; phylum Chordata; class Aves; order Anseriformes; family Anatidae; genus Oxyura; species Oxyura jamaicensis. The sequence continues at coordinate 10,411,080 of NC_048898.1, forward strand.
TCTTCTGTAAATCTCCAGGAAAGATGATTCATTCCTTGCTGTATAATTCAAGTACATGTTGATGAATATCCAGACTTATGTTGTTCTAACTATGAAAGGCCCTAGTGACACTGAAAATGGAAATACAGAAAAGATAAGACAGTTCAATAAAGCTTGTGGAATAAGGAATGTAGTGGCTTATCTGTTTTAACTGCAAAAGGCAAGTACTTTGGAGTCAGATGATTTCAATTAACACAACAGAAAGCTCAAAACTATCTGTTGAAAGAGAAGATCTTCCTCAAATATTGAATTAATTGCACACAAATTGGAAATTTCACTAGCACTGAAACACAGGTCCAGCAATTAGCTAACAATCTTATCTCTCTACCTTTACATGCTGCAAAATCTAGTTCATTTTAAAAGTCTATTCAGGAAGAAGATGACCTGCCAAAAACAGGCAAATATAGTGCATCCTTAGCAGGAAAGCAGAATGGTGAAAAATTAATATTAACATAAGTATAAAATATCCACACAATGGCAAACGTCACTTTTTCACTTTTGGCTGTCATCACAGTTTGCTAGCCAGGAATCAGACAGAATGTGCCAGTCCCAGCACAGTACCACAAACGTAGCCTGTCTCACCATTAATCAAAGCATTTCACCTAAAAGGTGACAAAAGCACTTAGAAAAAGCTTTCTTGACCTGTGTCAATGATGCCTGCAGATTACTAATTCTCATTGCTCCTTCTCATTATGAAAATCTGCCACCAAAGCCACCAGGACCAGAACCATTTCAGAGAAACCAGGCATGTCTGATGTCCTTGGGAACCCTGCATCTTCCCTCTGCTCTGTCTTGATAATGGGTAGGAAAAAAAACTAATGGATATAGTAGGCTTTTTTTCTTCTCTCTCTTAATTTCAACTTACCCTATGAAAAATCTTTGAGTTACTGCAGAGAATTATTTTATTTTAGTTTATGATAAGCCTTCAGGCCTTTCTTAAAACAAAAGGTGCTGCTCTGTGTTCTGAAAAAGTGGACCAAACTGAGGAGCACTTGTATACATCAGTAATTTTCCATTTCTGGAGGGAAAGGAACAAACAGATAGCCAAAGCCTGAAGCTATCTACAGTATTTAGGACTGCCTGATGGAGTTGCAAATAATTTCTCTGGAAGATGGATTAATTTGTTCAAGCAACGAATGAAAGGAAAACAGTTAACTTTGGACTGATATGGATGAGGAACTGTGATTCTGTTTTGCCAATTCTTTCCTCTACTTGGTTCCAGAAGAGGAAAATAAATAAATAAAATAAAAACAAAACAAATAATATTAATAAAAAAATCACCCGGCAACAGTAACATATTAAAATTGAATGAAGATGTTTCCATTTCATTGCAATGACTTTCCACAGAGTTGCTTTTGCTAGGATCTTCAAAGCTTATGCAGTAGAAACTTACTTCATGAAAGGTCAGAAAGACATACAAAGCAATGTGGATTTTGTAACCCATTTCTTAATACTGAAAGAAATTTAGTAAAATTTTCATATCTAACTTGTGCGTAGGGGAAACATATGCAGTAATTAGAAATTTGACAAAACGTAGAGGACAGAAAGAATGGGAACTAAGCCCAGAGAACCAAATGAACATTTTAAAAATAACAAGGACTGACAGCAAAATGTAGTGGAGGCATTTAGTTCAGCTCAGTTTTGAAAACTTGGACCGATTTGAAAAGTGACAGAATAGTGAAGCACCAGCCTTGGGGCATCAGAGAAAGTTTCAAAGATTAAGTTGTTTTCTTCATAACTGACGTTAATACTGAGTTTGCTGTATGGGCCAGCAGAGCGCTGGAAACTTGGCACTTAACTGAGAAAGATCTGCTTGCTGTAGCCCTTGCTGGTGCTCACTGCCAATCTATCTTTTTGCTATATCTCTTTATTTCTGCTGTTTCACTGTAAGCTTCTATGGAGCAAGTGCTTTGTATTGCTGATGTGCCTACACTGTCTGTAGCACAACTCAGTGTCTAATAATTCTAAACGTTGGGACTATTGCTACTAATAGGCTAGAAATACAATTTTCTCATTTACACTATGGGTTATGGCATGAATCATAGTATTTCATTCATCACTGTGAAGAAAATGCCTTGGCAAACGTCAGGATTTTTGTGTGCTTGTTGACCTAACTAGCTTTGCCTTTGACAAATATTTATCACAAACTAATAGCAAAGCAATTTTGCATTTTCCCTTATCCGCTTCTTCAAGCAAGTTCTCTAACCAGTGATTATAACAAAAATAAATAAATAATTAATTTAAGAAGCCTCTGAAGGCAAGAAGATTTTTGAACTTGACAATTAATTTCCTGCTATTGATCTTCTACAAAGTGTTGTAATAATGCTAGGCTGACAAATTAAACGCTACTAGAAAGAAAAAATATTTATTATATTCCTGGAAGAATAAAGACGATGATATGATGAACACGGCTTAAAAACACTTGAATGGAGGCTGGTCATTTCTGCATTGAGAGGTGTTTTTTTCTTAAGCTTTTGCAATAAACCAAATTAATTGTTGAAAAGTTAAAGAAGAATCCAGTAACAGCAATTACATAATTCTAGAAATAATATTTTTTAAAAACAGCATTTTTTTCCTGAGACTGCTTACTACAAATTGTGGGAAAAATCTCTGTTCTATTCATACCCTCATAGTAACTCCCATTGAGGAGAGACAGTAAGAAAGGTGCATACCACCTAGTTTCTTTTATAGTTCTGCTACTATATTTGCAAATTATACCCAGACAAAAGAATGCAATTAACTTCATTTAAACTATTCGTGAACATACTCAGCCAGAGGAGAAAATAATTCATATGTGATCATGGGTAGGGAGAGTGATGAGGGTTTAAGTGTTTGCTTGGAGGACATGGGAAAGGGAAGAACAGGGAGCAGCAAGATAAATTAGAGGACTTCAGAATAAATTCTGAAGACACTGCATTTGCACTGTGAAGACACTGTCATCACACTTTGAATAAGCTTTCTGAAAATTCCTGGCCAAATATTGTTCACTGCTACAATGGTTTTCAGATGTCTAAAACAATTAGTAGCAACCCCCTTTCCTCCAAGAGAGAATTTGGCCTGCAATGATCAGCCATGGCTCTGCGTGAAGAGGGTCCCTTTATTTCTGCTCCTTTTAATCTGCCTCATCTTCTTGATGAAATGGACAGGCCGATAGTGGACAGGCTGTACAGTTCTGAATGTTGATCCTGTGACAGAGTGTATTCTGCAGTGTTACACATACTACTAAAAATGTTTTTAAAGG
>NC_048898.1:10414459-10427904 GCF_011077185.1 Oxyura jamaicensis
GGGGTGGGGGGCGCCCCCCCCCCCCCCTCCCCCTTCAGCTGCCGCTCTTCCGATCTATTGTGGGTTGGGGGGGGGGAGTGGGGAAAGAGACAATAGCAAAGAGACAAAAACAGGATCTTAAAGTGTACTACTTTGACTACTTAGTTGAAAATGGGTTGTGAAACGTTTCTAGATAAAACACATATCAAATTACAGGAAGTTCTATAACCCTAAATTTTAAAGATCTTTAGATAAATCAGAATCTAATTTCTACATTTGTCAAAACAAATTCCAAATAACCTCCTGGCTTGTTTTGTTAAAAGCATATATCCAAGTTCTGTTTGTTAATGTCACTTTTGGTAAAGCTATAGGTTAGGCCTGAACCCATATTCATCCTGCTGGCATTAAAACTGGATTTTGTTAAGGTATGATATACTTTTCTTCTCAAAAAGGATTTCAAATAGTTTCTGCATAAATATGAAAATAAAATGTGTTAAAAACATACTTATTAGAAAAGATACCCAAATGATTTTAGAAAAGATACCCAAATGATTTAACTTGATAGAGACTACGCTAAAATTAATCAACATACTTAAGCTGAAAACTCTCAGACTGCCTATACTGTCTGTAGACATTGGAAATTCTTTCTATCAGGTGAAAGTAATACCAGTTTCATGATGTTGCATAGTGCTGGAGTACTTACTAGTTTAGTGTCCTGAACTCTCCTCGGAATAGTGTCCTTAATTCTGTCCAATTTGATAAGCTCGTACACCTGCAAGACAACAGAAAAATATATTTATTACATTTGTACTTTAAGTAACTTTTTTAAAAAAGAGTACTTAAAGTATTTTTTAAATTTTCTTTTGTTATGTACAAGAGCAACATTCGTTCCTCTGTCTAAAACCAGATAAGCTTAAGTGAACAGGACATCATGTTTGGTCAGATAGTCAATTATTTTTGCACTGACATAATGATACCTTTAAACATAATGGATATTGAGGTGTGACAGCTGAGCCATAGAGAGAGGTCTAATCTTTCTAAACATTGTCTTATCTTACATGTGCTTTGAAACTTGTTCAAGTTACCCTTACAGTGCAATAACATTCCATGGTTTCTTGGGATAGAAATGCCAAGCTCATCACACTGGCTATATCTGTAAAGTTTCAGTTTCAAAATATCTTTTTATCTCAGCTTGTTTGAAAGTGATCAGCTTCGTAATGGATGGCTCCCAGGATGCATCTGACAGAATTCCAGTAAGATCATGAAACTACTGGCATCAAAGAAAAGACCCTGAAATGGGATGCCACCCTCACCAAATTCAGTGTAAAAAATCCCAGCTAAGGCAATGATCAGTCTCCTCCTGTGGGCTTACAATATTATTTTTTCTCCTAAATAACTGAGTCTAGATGTGCAGTTCTAGTCTGAGTTACCACAGAGAAAACTAAAGCAAATTATTCCCCCACCATATACAATATAATTTTTCTGTATTTGAGTATCATACAAGATGAACTATTCTCAAACAATGAACAAAATTTATTCAATTATGTGGACTATGGTTTCAGTTAAGATCATTGTAGAGGGAACAGAGGAGAATTTTCACAGATTAGTATGCCCCTGGTATACCAGTATAATTTAATAATGATAATAATAATAATGAAAAAGCACTGAGTAGATCAGATATTAGATTCACTGCATATGGAATCCTAGACACAGCAACTCCTCTCATTACAGTTTGATCACAACTGGAACTCTCAAGAATTAGATGATTGAGGCTGCATGAGAAATTATTTTCACCTATACTTTCTACTATTTCTATATGCCAATACGGGTATTTGATCTTAATATATATATATATACATACATACATATTTTCAGGAAGAATTTAAGGAAGCTACCTACGAAAGGATGAAAAATTCTCTTCTTCAATCTGCCAGAAAAGGAAAATTGAAATTGTTACAGCTTAAAGTTTTATGCAGGTTTTATTAGAATCCATAGAAGCTTCTCAATAAAATATTACTTTCCAGTGACAATTACTGGAGATATTATCCAGAAGGTGAAGACATCATTCAGATCTTATTGGCATTTTATGTATTTAGGCTGTCTTTTGCTATTTAGTTACAGAATCTTTCAGGAGTTTATGCATAAACAAACAGTTTTGGAAAGCAAAGCTTTACTCTGTCTCTAGTCGCTGATGGGTATTTCATGCTACGAGGGTTCACAAGAATAGTATGGTTGAACCTATTTACTTCATAATATTTGACCTGAATGAAGTGAATAAATATTCCCAATAAGAGAGCAATTTGAATATAATTTCTATTACCATATTATTATAACTTCTTTCAAATACTTACTAAACCATTGATTATATTGCTAATCATATCCTTAGTGATACTGTATTTCTAGTGTATGGACACTTAAGCATGGTTAAGACCATGGATAAAATAATGCACTGCCTTTGGTAGGAAAAATAAAAATAATTAAAAAAAAATCTTTGCATTATCCTTTGATTACTGTCTCTTTCTAATACACATACCAAATTGCTTCCCTCTTAGCTTTAGTTCAATGTCTAGGATTTATCAATAAAAATTGAAAAATGTTTATTTTACGTTTCCCTCTACAATCTCAATTGTCCATTTAACAAAACCAACCAATATATCTTTTGTCTTTGGAATTTTCTAAAATTTTAGCCCAAAACATTATAGTTCTTCCCTGACACACTTAAAGATCTTTATATTTTTTTGGAAGATAACATCCACTACATTACAGATAGAAAATGGTTAAAGCAAGCATTGTCTAAGTAAAGTTTTACTCGGGGATACTGGGATGCACCTCTCTCTCTTCTCCCACCTGTTTTCCTTCATATTTTTTTCCAAGCGAATGAAAAAGACAGTAGGTTTTGTTTCTTTGTTTGTTTATTTTTAAGTGAGTCCATCCAATATTTCACCTGTTGACATTTTGGCATGTTATTCTCTAAAAATGTGAACAAACTTCATAAGCTGCCTCTGCCAGCTTTTGGACACCTAACTCATACAGCCAAAGCCTAATATGCTGCACTTTGTTGGAGTCCATGGGAATAACATATTTTGTTAAGCTTAATCAAGTGCCCATCTGCGTTCTGCTTCAAAAATAATTTATCCTTCTTAGCTAAATAAACTTACTCTTGTTTATTTATTTCTTAAACCTTCAGATGGATGTATTGATTGTATAATTGCTGAACTTCTACAGGGCTTGTAATTTTGTCAGAGAAATGAGACAATGATTAAGAATAAGCTCATGTACTTCAGAGCCTTCTTCATGTAAGCCTACGTAGGCTGAAAGGTCCACTTTAAATAAACAAATAAATTCAGGTGACTCAGCATCAGATTTCAGTTATACTATTCTGTTCTACTTCAGCTGAGACTTCCCTCTGGTCACTATATCCTGTACTTCAGGATTCAAAAAGGTAGGAAAAGTTCCATTAGTATAAGAGAAATCTCTCTCTGTGGACCTGGTCCCACATCCATTGACATCCGTGAAAGAACAAAGAGACAAAGACTAAAATGAATACAACCAAACACAGTATAAAATAAAAGACTCTGACTTACTTCTGATTTACTTCTAAGGAATCTCATGTAAGAATGTGTATCTTTGATACATTATCTACCAATTAATAATATATATTAAAAAAAAAAAAAAAAACTTTAAAATCATTATCCTTTTAGAAGATTTTGGTGAATAATTTCAGAGGATTATTACTTTGATGGGGAAATATTTATCTCTGCTGATAGACTGTGGGTTTTGCAAGGTATTGATCAAATTCTTCAGCTTTATCTACACTGTTTAAAGAAAAAAAAAAATCTATTTTCTTGGTCTGTAGTCACAGCCACATGTAGTGAAAGTAAACATGCAATGTGTTTAAATCCCAAGGCATTCTAAAGGAAGCATGTATCTCTGTTCATGCCTAAAAATCAGATTATGATTTCTTTGGTAGCTTTGTTTCTCTAATTTGATTTTTTTTTCCAATTTTAATGTTTAATCTGTGAAGTAAGTGTGAACATTACACTGTGATTTTCATATTCTACTTCTGTTCTTCCTTTATCACAATGTACTGACTGGATGTCATTTGCAGAAACGGAAGAGAAATCTAGAGAAACCACTGGGGTTTTCAATATTTCAGTATTCATGGCAAAAAGAGGCAAGTGGCAGATTAAAGAAGAAGGGCTGGAAACCTTAGAATCTGTTAAACTTCTTTTCTTTCCTTTTATTGTTCTCATTTTGTTTGCTTTTCTTGCCTTTTTTTTCCCCAACCACAGCTCTTGCTGAGACCTCATGGTTAGAAAATTCAGGCCATGACAACATTGACTAGGAACGTAGAGCATCTTAGAGCATTTAGTCTGATACCAATAAGAAATATTATGTAATTACTTCTGTGTATGGGGTTCTAGTTGTAAGGAGTTCCCTCTCACTGCAAGACGGCTGATTTAACTGCTTATGAACGAGGGTCTTGTTGAGAAGTTTTAGAAAGCCTGGCATATTCCATTTATAATATGCATTCTCTGACATAAGAGACCCAGTTTGTGATTTTAGAATGTACTTTTTTTTTACTAATATTAATTCATGAAAGCAAAATTTGTTTCTGGAGATGAAACACTAGAAGTAAGAACAGAAGGGTTTGGGGGATTCAAGAGTACAAACACAATGGGAGGAAAAAAATGGTACACCTTGTCTTCAAAACATAATTCTAAAAATCCTAATAAATATTCCTCACCATTTCTTATTCAAGATACAATTCTGCAAGAACTTAAGTACATGCTTTACTTTGTAAGCTAAAGAGGTTGCAGAAGAAGCTAAAGAGGCAGAGATACTGTCTAGTTGAGAGCTAAAGTCTGAGAGCAAATCCTTGTGGAAAGAAAAACACACATTAGGCTGACATTTTACTATTTTGTTGGAATCCTCAATTTCAATGTGTTGCCTATGTTTACACAATTTGATACATTATGCCTTTTTTTTTTTTTTTCCCCCTCCTCCTTCCCTGTGTCCTGAAAGACACAGAGTCCTATATTAACTGGAGAATGGCAGAAGAAAGGGGTTTGGAAGATTTCTTCTCCTTGTTCCCTCAGCTCAGCTAAAAGGTACAGGTCAAACCTGTCAAGATGTTAATTGTCTGACAAGCAGGAATAATGAACACCCAGTGCCTCTAAAGGCAATTTTGCCATCTTCTCGTTATGACTGCAATCAGATTAAAAATTCTTCCCACATTTACATGAATGAATCTCTCTACGATGAGACAGCCACAAGGGAAAGAAGTATGTAAGCCTATATGCACAATAGAAAAATAGGGCTATATATGAAGAGGATATTTCAACAAAAAAATCCTAGTAAATTTCTTTAGTTTTTTAATGATCAAACCTATCAGGGAACACTTATTCTTCACTTTAGAACCTTATTCAGTGTGGAAGAAAACCCAAACACAAAGCAAAAACTAAAAACCACCAGCTTTTTGCAATACATCAGTATTTCCCCCCCCCCCCCCCTTTTTTTTTTTTTGGATAAAAGTACTGCATTGTTTTATTGTTTCACTCTTACTTATTTCCTATTTTTAATCACTGTTTTATCTTCTATCTTCTTTGATGCAGATTCCTACATGGGTAATAGCTTTGAAACTAGCAAGATCTTTATTTAGGATATATGCTAGTGTCATAACAGCAATGACTACAGAGAGAATGTAACATAGACACTTCATTATTGGCTCTGGGAAAATCGAACAAGCATTCTCTCAGGAGGTTATTTACCTAGACGCTAAACAACTGATAATATGATCCATACTTTCAAAATTATGCTGTTACAGTTTAATCCATAAAATATTTGAAGTGGATACTCCCAGGCCCATTATCCTCCTTCAGAAATATTTCTCTCCAATAAGACTTACTGCTGTGCAGCATATAATCTCGTTTACATTATCACATACAGTACATCCAGTAAAGTATACGTACGTATGTACATACATGGGAAATGTAAGGCTCAGAATTTCCAAAAGCTGGGATTTACTTTTACAGGAAAGGACATTCTTCATCACAAGGGTTTAACATGCACAGAGTTTAATCCAACATTACTTGATCCCTTCACTGCATGGCAAGGTAATAACTACATCTGTCCATTCACAAGATGGGCCTCAATTTCCAAAACAGAAAGAAGGTTGCAGGAAGACTTGAAATCCCTTCCTGACTGAGGTCAGAAAAATCAAAGACAAAATGAAAGAGGATAAGGTTAGATGTCACTTTTTAAGGAAAACAAGGAACAAATAAAATTTAAGAAATTTTTCCAACCTAAGTTTTCATCTGAAAACTAGGGTTGCAGGATATTCATTAAAATTAAGATGTCTGACCATGTTCTTGTCTAAGTATTCACAGTATAAAGATGCATCAGCATCTTCACTAACACAAGGCGAAGTTGCACAGTACCTGAATAATGGCAGCGCAGGTTTTGTGACAGTGACCATGGCCAGCCAACAGCCCGATTGTCTGACCAGTCAGACAACAAAGCTGGTCTGAAGTGAAGCAGGCAAGGTGCTAGAGCAGGTACAAGCAAACCTGCAGCTTGTGTCAGGCAAGGGCCAAGGTGAAGTGACTGAGGTAAAATGCAGCTCTTATACCACAGCAGAAAGGACTTACAAAATGTTTCTCATAGCTGTTTCTTTCCAGAGCAGTCAGACCTAAGGTCACACAGCTGCAGCATACCTGATCTGAGCTCAAACACAGGCGGCTGAATGCCTTGCTGATAAGAAAAGGTCTTGCAGGATATGTTGGTGCATTCCTGGTCCTGACAAGGTAGCTACCAGTTGGGTGTTTGAGAAACAAGATGAATTGGGCCTTCTGAATAATGTTCTTACCATCTGCCAATAATGTCTTTACAAATGTACATTACTATGTTTTCTCTTTTAAGTTTTGACAATATATATATACACTGATATATTTTGCTTTATCTTAACCTTGTGTGTGCAGAAGGCTATGTCAGAAAAATAAAAAAGCAGCAGGCTCCACCAAAACATGCAGTTCCTAGTGTCAAGTCTTAGCAGTTGGAGTCTGCATCTCTAGAGGTGTCTGACTTCCAAATACATTTTCTCTGGGTATTCAGAAATATGCATTTTGTTCAGCAGTCCCTCTCTAGCTGGGGAACTCTCCTGAGAAGCTGAGGTGGTGATTAAGGAAAAGCTACTGAGCTCTGCACTTGCTGGTGTCAGGAAGAATGAAAATAAATAGGATACCATGAAAGTGAAATCCAGAAGAGTTTTTATTCACATTGGTACTTCCTTATTGCATGAAGGCCATAAACCTCTTACCCTTGGTCCTGGTCTTTAAAAAGATGGTGGGGCAAGTCACCTTTTTGCTACAGCTACAGTTCTTTTGCATGCACTTAGAGATCTTACTAACAGAGCACTATAAATCCTGCTAGTATCTGAAGTTTTAAGTTTCACTTAACTGCAATGCAAACAAAGGCTAAAATGTTGGTAAACAACACAAAACATTCCTCAAACTAAGCATTAATGCAGAATGCAAATGAGTTCATTATGGTATCAAAACAAAAATAATTTTTAAAAATACCCAGTAATGGCTGCGTGGGTCAGCTTTACTAAGATTTGGTTGCCAAGATTCTATGACATTGAGTAAAAACTTAAATATTCAATATCTAATCTAACATCTGCATATAAATGATGCAAGCCCACCAAAAACCACCTGAATATCCTGAAAGCTCAAGCTTTAAAAACATCAGGTTTTAAACAGAATGAAGTTAAAGCAAAAAGGAATTTTCCTTATTGAGACTTCAATATTGAGACTTCAGTGTTATTTAGCAAGGGCATAAATATCTGCAACCAATAAAAAATGGTTTGTACCACCCACAGCTGGAGGAACATAAAGGAAGGAACTACGCAAAGATTCCTTTGTAGCACTCCACTCAGGAGAGGAAAGCTTGCTGAAAAGAGTAGCAAAATGCTTAGAGTAGCCCAGGGTTCTGACATTCAATGTTGTTGGAAGGATTCAGATTCAGAACTGAGCAGTGAGCATTTGCGTAGATATTTTTGACAGATCCTACTTTTTGTCAGTAAAAGAAATAATCAATACTAAATTTAACGCATCACAATGATGCTCATCTTGGCTAATTTTGAAAGCAATCCGAGTGTTCATCTTATATGCATAACTTTGAGAGAAAATTCTAAAAAAAAAAAAAAAAAAAAAAAAGCTTTGCTTCATATTAAAAATAGGGAAAGATAAATATACTACACATAAATATGTAGCGTAAATATAGATAACCTGGAGTGCTTTTTAATAAGCATTTTTAAAATTTAAAGCCATTATACTTAATCTGCAAAGCCGTATTAAAAGGTCAGAATTAATGAGTGTCTCACAATAAAATCATGCAAATTATGTGAGACAGTCATCTTGCCAGTTTTAATAGCAGCTGACCATTATTATTCTAAATAAATAGCCTCGTATTCAAATATACCTTATTGACAGATAGAATGTGCTGCTCGTTTATGCAGCAGGGCAATGAATAAACGAAAAGAAATGAAGTAAAGTGAGCAGATATCTGGCATCAAAAGAATGGCTCTGTGGGATACAAACAAGTAAAACATGGGGATGAAATGAATTGGAACTGAATCTATTTGCATTATGGATTGAACACGATGTGCTCAGTAGGAAGGCAAGCAACACTTCACTGAACAATAGCAAAATAAGTTGAATATCCCAGCAATGTTTTTATGTTCTAGAAATAAGCTTTTGTTGTTGTTAACGCTTCAGCCACTTTTTTTTTTTTTTTTTTCACCAAAACTTGTAAAAATATATATATAAATCCTGTTTGCATCTCTATTTTCAAGTCATTCTATAGTTCTAAATATGCTCTAGTGCTATGGGAAAATTGACAGTTCTTACAGCTTTTCAATTACAGATTTGCTTTGAATTTTTTTACAGGCCCGGTATTACCCTTTGACTTCCTCTAGTAAATCTCTTAGTTTCAAAGTCCACACACATGGAGAATCAATTCACACTTTTCTAAGAATAAACATTTAACATGAAGGAGGCTAAAAAGATCCATTTGTTTAAATGTCACACCATTTTCACAGACTTAGAAGAATGGACAAATGGTATTTTCTCTTAAAAATGAACTATAGTTTACAATTAACCTAGCTTATAATTAGCACTGGAAAAAGATGAAAAATCATGGCATATTCTATTTAAGGTGTATATTCCATTCTGGTCTCTTTCTTCTGTATTGCTCCTGATGTAAAATGACCTCAGCTTACTAAGGATTTCAGTTTTATTTTCAGTCTGGCTCTAAATCTCCTATTCTGAAGAAATCAGTTTCTTTTATTGTAAGGTGTGTGGCACTTAGGGACATGGTTTAGTGGGTGATATTGGTGGTAGGCGTGTGGTTGGACCAAATGACCTTGGAGGTCTTTTCCAACCTTAATGATTCTGTGATATATTTTAATACTCACTCTTTACTCATATCTTTATCCCTCCATTTTCCATTTAAAGAATTAGAAAAATAACTCTTCATATATAGCATAAAATTCTTTACATTCTGACTTTGTGTGCAGAAATAGAAAGTGCAAAACCATAGCGAGCTCTTCTAGCACTAGTGAAATAACCCTTTCATGGTTTTAAAATTTGTATCATGTCCTATCAACTGTATGACTGCAGTTCCTTTAAAGTACATTTTTACATAATTAAGATATTTCAAATCTGGATATGGTGATATTTTAAAAGGACCTTCACAAAACCTCTAAGGGAATAAATGAACTTAGTTCCACTGTTTTTGAAATTATTTCCACTGTTTTATGTGTTTAACAATTCCTGTTGAATTGCAGAAGTAAACTGTCTAGTATTCTACACTAAATGTGAAATAATATCTAAATAACAGACCAGTCTTTCAACTATTCTGAGGAACAAGGCAGCTTGAATTTTTCTTAGCCTGGTATAATATTTTGTTGTATTGTTGTATTGTTGTGTTGTTGTTGTATGTTGTTGTTGTTGTATTCTTAAGTATAATATTCTGTTGTATTGCAGATGTAATTCTTATGTGTAGGGAGAGACAGTAAGCATTTCCTGTAATAGGGCTAGGACATAATGAATTTCACATACAAGTTCATACAAGGGAGAGACAAGAGGAATTTACACTCATTCCAACAAAGAAATAAAGACATAGAAACAACTTGTTGATATTATCTTCTCAGAAGTCTCTAAAAATTACATAAATCAGACTGCTTTTCCAGTAGAATAATAGTTATTTTTACAGATTTTCTGTATATAATGAATGCATTCAACTTTACCCTAGCAATCAACACAAGAGCTTTCTTGGCTTCAGAAGATTTAATTTTAGAGTTATACTTTTGAATAGCATGTTTGAAAGTTTTCAAAATATTTTATACAAACATAATTATCTATTACATTCAGTAATATATCCACCAAAACATATGTAATTTCTGGTAAAATTATATTGCAGGGTTTTCTCATGAAGTTCCTTGTGACTGTTTCTAAATTAAATATAGGTGACTGTGACTATGATTTCTATTGAATTAATATTTTAAAGCATCATCTAGTTGTCTTCCAAATGAAACGTAAACTTATTGACATAGGGAATGTACCTGAAATATTTATTTCCCTCTGTTTATCCACCCATTCTAAACTTCAGAAACTAAACTGGTAACTGATATAAATTGCTGACACTGGAGGTCACAATGTGTGCCACTTGCAGATCCTACCTTCTATACCAGTTCCTGAACTGAGAGTAGGCAATGTAAAAATCTAAGGCAAAAATATGAATTTGGGCCACATCATCTAACTATAAGCTTTGCACAGTTAGGACATTTTCTCACAATTGTCTGTACTATTCTCCTTTTATTTCTTCTTACCATGTTGCTTGAAGTATTTTTTCCCCTCCCTCAGTAACCTTATGGTAATGGCACTGAATGTTAAAAGTATTAAGGCCAGCCACAAACAATCACTCTGAAGGAAAGATAATTCTTCAGGTCATAAGAAACCACTGTGACATGATTTTAAATTGGAAGCCATTTTTCCCTGGTATACACTGTGTGTATTGAAAGATCACTGTCTTGGTGAAGAAATTGTCTTCCCCAACTGTACAAAATGTGATGCTTCTTCATCAGGAATTCTCTTTTGATTACAGCATATTTTCTCCTTTTACTTTACCAATGTAAGATATGGGCAATTTGATAAACACACCATTTATTCACCTTCTAGCCACTAGATTTTTAAGTGTATTTCTAACGGTCTGGCTTAGCCTTGAGTCACAATGAAGAAGGAACATTTCCATCAGGAAACATTCTGCAGAGGGTATAGTTCTGGTCAGCCTGCAGAAAGAACAGTTTCTTGCAGCATGAGCTTAGCACAGATAATGAAGGAAAATTAGCAGATACAGGGTTGAGAACTGTCAGTTGTTAGTGTACCCAGCAGCTATTACAGTGGCCCAAGTAGATTTGGGATAAACAAGATACTGTAAATCCTGACCAAAATCTTACATAGGTAAAAGAGCATTATTATAGACAAAAGAGTATTATATTAAAATAAATCAGGAAAAAAAAAAAAAAAAGAGAAAAAAAAAGAGAGAGAGAGAGAAATAAATGAATACAATAGAAATCCAAAAGACTCAAAAACATTCAAACACACACACACACAAAAAAAAAAAAAAAAAAAAAAAAAAAAAAAAAGAATAAATCATGGAAAAATCCATAGTAAAAAACAGTATTAGTTTACAGGAAAACACACCTTTGTATTTGTTTGCAATCATTTTGAATAAGTACATTTTGAAAAAGCTCCAGCAGGCAATTAGAGATCCTTATGTCCAAACCCCTCAGCTCATTTTTACAGAAAACAAGCAAATGAAATATCTGATAATTTAATTTCCCCTCTCCTTTTCATTACTTATCTTCTATCATCATCTCTTCTTTTTCTCTCTTATTATCTCAAATTTTTCAGTCATTGTTTCCTCTGTTACTGCTTGTATTGTCCCTGTCGGAATGGTGTTCCTGATCCTCTAAAGTACTGGGAGCATGTTCAGTACAAGAAGAAACAGGTTCTGGCCAATAACACTAGCTTATGAGCCTGGGATTTTCATGGGAATCAGTGGTGCTGAATATCTCAGGGCTGTGGCATTTCCCTAAAGAGTATGATAATTCCAAAATTAAGGGTCATACATGACAATGTCTCAGGATTCAAATAGAGAAGGAAAATCGAAGCCAGAAAAATAATGTATTTGATTTGAAATTTACATGGGAGAATGATGAGGTCCTAACAGACAAAATAAAAAGTTAAATCAATTCAAATGTGTGCTTAGATAAGGAAGTTATATGAAATTTTAGGAGCTCCTTAATATAACAAAATTTTACCGTAATCTCCAGAAAAAAAATTACTCTCATTCATGTGAAAATTAAATTCTGTCCTTTTGTAATGAAGGACAAGGCTCCTCATGAGGCCAGTCCAACTACGGGGAATGAATTGTTAGGAAAATTGGAAAATACTTGCCTCAGATGTAACATGATTTCACTGATCACACGTACTCTTGCACTTATATCAAAGGAAAGACCCTAACAACAGAAATCAATACAAGAACATGCATCATTTCTAAATAAAATATTCCAGCTGATTTGTTGCTGTCTCTTAGACAACAGAAGTGTTATGAAAACCTTTAAAAAATATCATGTAATATATCCCAAAAGATGCTCAGGTACTCTGGTGGGAGGTGACATACCTGTTTATTCCATATATCTGTCACAAAATACTGAGCAACATATCTAACTCATAAAGATAGCACAAACACTGAGATGTGCATAAATTTTTTAACAATTACTGTTAAACAGGAAAAACTACTGCTTCCTGACTGGATGGTATATGTCCAATTCAGCAGGCATTATGCAGTTCACAATTCCTCTTGCAGTCCATTATTCTCCTCCTGCAAAGTACTATTCTTAAAATTTTACAAGTGTTTACTCTAAAACTCAAATGTTTTGCTGTGAATTAAGTGGTCCATAAAAAGTCTAGAGAGAGTATTCATTGTGTACTGACATAAGCTTTCACAGAAGAATAAGAACACTAAGGAATAAGGATGTACTTTCTCTCCCTTCTGTGAGTGAGTGTAATTTGCATGAAAAGGGAAGAGACAAAGTGGCTGCAGGCAAGGCTGGCCCTCTCCTGCCTGGCACCAACACCTGCAGGCAAGTTGGTGCTTGCAGGAAAGCTGTCATTTGCCACTGATCCACAGAAATGGAGAAAATGACTTTGCTGAATAATTGTGTCATGATGCAACTCAGAGCACTCAGGTATAATTGTAGTCTTAAAATGAAGAAAACAAAGAAACATTGAAGAAAACAGGGAGACATAGCCTGATAGTCTTGAGCTAGCACAAGCAAGGGAGAGAAGGGATGAAAGAAAGAAAGAAAGAAAGAAAGAAAGAAAGAAAGAAAGAAAGAA